>NW_024037243.1:0-31517 GCF_015832195.1 Motacilla alba alba | reverse complement strand
TACCTGTGGGGTAGGCTGGCAGCAGGATTTCCACGAATATCAAGATGCCGCCCAGGGACAAGCTGCCTCCCACGCCAACTCGGGCTGCTTTGAGAGTGCCCATGGAGCTCTACTAACTGGGAGCAGGAACATGGGCTGGTGGGTTTTGTCTCCTTGGGCAGAAGCATTTGCACTACTAGCTAGGCCCTCGGCCCTTTGGGGCCTGCTGCCTGCTGGATTTCCACGAATATCAAGGTGCCGCCCAGGGACAAGCTGCCTACCACGCCAACTCGGCCTGCTTTGAGAGGGCCCATGGAGCTCTGCAAACTGAGACCAGGAATGTGGGGTGGTGGGTTTTGTTTTCCCGGGCCGAAGCCTTTGTACGTACCAGATAGGGCCTTGTTCCTCAGGGGCCGGCTGCCTGCTGGATTTCCACGAATATCAAGATGCCGCCCAGGGACAAGCTGCAAACTGTGCCAACTCGGGCTGCTTTGAGAGTGCCCGTGGAGCTCTGCAAACTGAGACCAGGAAAGTTGGGTGGTGGGTTTGTTTCCCCAGGCAGAAGCCTTTTTCAGTACTAGGTAGGCCAATGTCCTTAGAGATAGGCCACTTGCTGGATTTCCACGAATATCAAGATGCCGCCGAGGGACAAGCTGCCACCTGTGCCAACTCGGGCTGCTTTGAGAGTGCCCATGGAGCTCTGCAAACTGAGACCAGGAACGGTGGGTGGTGGGTTTTGTTTCCCCGGGCAGAAAACTTTCTCAGTACCCGGTAAGCCTTGTTCCTCAGGGGCAGGCTGCCTGCTGGATTTCCACGAATATCAAGATGCCGCCCAGGGACAAGTTGCCACCTGTGCCAACTCGGGCTGCTTTGAGTGTGCCCATGGAGCTCTGCAAACTGAGACCAGGAACGTGAGCTGGTGGGTTTTGTTTCCGCGGGCAGAAGCCTTTGTCCGTACCCAGTAGGCCCTCGGACATTCGGGGCCGGAAGCCTTCTGGATTTCCACGAATATCAAGATGCCGCCCAGGGACAAGCTGCCACTCGTGCCAACTCGGGCTGCTTTGAGAGTGCCCACGGAGCTCTGCAAACTGAGACCAGGAACGTGGGCTGGTGGGTTTTGTTTCCGCAGGCACAAGCCTTTGTCAGTACTAGGTAGGCCACTGTTCCTTAGAGTTAGGCCGCTTGCTGGATTTCCACGAATATCAAGATCCTGCCCAGGGACAAGCTGCCACCTGTGCCAACTCGGGCTGCTTTGAGAGTGCCCATGGAGCTCTGCTAACTGATACCGGGTACGTGGGCTGGTGGGTTTAGGTTCCGCGGGCAGAAGCCTTTGTCTTTACTAGGTAGGCCCCTGTTCCTTAGGGTTAGGCTGATTGCTGGATTTTCACGAATCCGAAGATGCCGCCCAGGGACAAGCTGCCAGCTGTGCCAACTCGGGCTGCATTGAGAGTGCCCATGGATCTCTGCAAACTGAGACCAGGAACGTGGGCTGGTGGGTTTTGTCTCCTTGGGCAGAAGCATTTGCACTACTAGCTAGACCCTCGGCCCTTTGGGGCCGGCTGCCTGCTGGATTTGCATGAATATCAAAGTGCCGCCCAGGGACAAGCTGCCAGCTGTGCCAACTCCTGCTGCTTTGAGAGTGCCCATGGAGCTCTGCAAACTGACACCAGGAACGTGGTCTGGTGGATTTTGTTTTCCCGGGCTGAAGCCTTTGACAGTACTAGGTACGCCTCTGTTCCTTAGGGTTAGGCCGCTTGCTGGATTTCCACGAATATCAAGATGCCGCCCAGGGACAAGCTGCCACCTGTGCCAACTCGGGCTGCTTTGAGAGTGCCCATGGAGCTCTGCAAACTGAGACCAGGAATGGTGGGTGGTGGGTTTTGTTTTCCCGGGCAGAAGCCTTTGTCCGTACAAGATAGGGCCTTGTTCCTCAGGGCCCGGCTGCCGGCTGGATTTCCACGAATATCAAGATGCCGCCCAGGGACAAGCTGCCACCTGTGGCAACTCGGGCTGCTTTGAGAGTGCCCATGGAGCTCTGCAAACTGAGACCAGGAACGTTGGGTGGTGGGTTTGTTTCCCCAGGCAGAAGCCTTTTTCAATACTAGATAGGCCAATGTTTCTTAGAGATAGGCTACTTGCTGGATTTCCACGAATATCAAGATGCCGCCCAGGGACAAGCTGCCACCTGTGCCAACTCGGGCTGCTTTGAGAGTGCCCATAGATCTCTGCAAACTGAGACCAGGTACATGAGCTGGTGGGTTTTGGTTCCGCGGGCAGAAGCCTTTGTCTGTACTAGGTAGGCCCCTGTTCCTTAGGGTTAGGCTGCTTGCTGGATTTCCACGAATCCGAAGATGCCGCCCAGGGACAAGCTGCCAGCTGTGCCAACTCGGGCTGCTTTGAGAGTGCCCATGGATCTCTGCAAACTGAGACCAGGCACGTGGGCTGGTGGGTTTTGTCTCCTTGGGCAGAAGCATTTGCACTACTAGCTAGACCCTCGGCCCTTTGGGGCCTGCTGCCTGCTGAATTTGCATGAATATCAAAGTGCCGCCCAGGGACAAGCTGCCAGCTGTGCCAACTCCTCCTGCTTTGAGAGTGCCCATGGAGCTCTGCAAACTGAGACCAGGAACGTGGGCTGGTGGGTTTTGTTTTCCCGGGCTGAAGCCTTTGACAGTACTAGGTACGCCACTGTTCCTTAGGGTTAGGCCGCTTGCTGGATTTCCACGAATATCAAGATGCCGCCCAGGGACAAGCTGCCACCTGTGCCAACTCGGGCTGCTTTGAGAGTGCCCATGGAGCTCTGCAAACTGAGACCAGGAACGGTGGGTGGTGGGTTTTGTTTTCCCAGGCGGAAGCCTTTGTCCGTACAAGATAGGGCCTTGTTCCTCAGGGGCCGGCTGCCGGCTGGATTTCCACGAATATCAAGATGCCGCCCAGGGACAAGCTGCCACCTGTGGCAACTCGGGCTGATTTGAGAGTTCCCATGGATCTCTGCAAACTGAGACCAGGAACGTTGGGTGGTGGGTTTGTTTCCCCAGGCAGAAGCCTTTTTCAGTACTAGGTAGGCCAATGTTCCTTAGAGATAGGCTACTTGCTGGATTTCCACGAATATCAAGATGCCACCGAGGGACAAGCTGCCACCTGTCGCAAGTCGGGCTGCTTTGAGAGTGCCCATGGATCTCTGCAAACTGAGACCAGGAACGTGAGCTGGTGGGTTTTGGTTCTGCGGGCAGAAGCCTTTGTCTGTACTAGGTAGGCCCCTGTTCCTTAGGGTTAGGCTGCTTGCTGGATTTCCACAAATCCGAAGATGCCGCCCAGGGACAAGCTGCCAGCTGTGCCAACTCGGGCTACTTTGAGAGTGCCCATGGAGCTCTGAAAATTGAGACCAGGAACGTGGGCTGGTGGGTTTTGTCTCCTTGGGCAGAAGCATTTGCAGTACTAGCAAGACCCTCGGCCCTTTGGGTCCTGCTGCCTGCTGGATTTGCATGAATATCAAGGTGCCGCCCAGGGATAAGCCGCCAGCTGGGTGAACTCGGGCTGCTTTGAGAGTGCCCATGGAGCTCTGCAAACTGAGACCAGGAACGTGGGGTGGTGGGTTTTGTTTTCCCGGGCAGAAGCCTTTGTCAGTACCCAGTAGGCCCTCGGCCATTCGGGGCCGGCAGCCTGCTGGATTTCCACGTATATCAAGATGCCGCCCAGGGACAAGGTGCATCCCACGCCAACTCGGGCTGCTTTGCGAGTGCCCATGGAGCTCTGCAAAATGAGACCAGAAACTTGGGCTGGTGGGTTTTGTCTCCTTGGGCAGAAGCATTTGCACCAATAGCTAGGCCCTCGGCCCTTTGGGCCTGCTGCCTGCTGTATGTCGACGAATATCAACGTGCCGCCCAGGGACAAGCTGCCACCCGTGCCAACTCATGCTGCTTTGACAGTGCCAACGGAGCTCTGCAAACTGAGACCAGGAACGTGGGGTGGTGGGTTTTGTTTCCTTGGGCAGAAGCCTTTGTCAGTACCAGATAGGGCCTTGTTCCTCAGGGGCAGGCTGCCTGCTGGATTTCCACGAATATCAAGATGCCGCCCAGGGACAAGCTGCCACCCGTGCCAACTAGGGCTGCTTTGAGAGTGCCCATGGAGCTCTGCAAACGTAGACCTGGAACGTGGGCTGGCGGGTTTTATTTTCCTGGGCAGAAGCCTTTGTCAGTACCAGATAGGGCCTTGTTCCTCAGGGGCCGGCAGCCTGCTGGATTTCCACGAATATCAAGATGCCCCCCAGGGACAAGCTGCCACCTGTGCCAAATCGGGCTGCTTTGAGAGTGCCCATGTAGCTCTGCAAACTGAGACCAGGAACGTTGGGTGGTGGGTTTGTTTCCCCAGGCAGAAGCCTTTTTCAGTACTAGGTAGGCCAATGTTCCTTAGAGATAGGCCAATTGCTGGATTTCCACGAATATCAAGATGCCGCCCAGGGACAAGCTGCCACCTGTGCCAACTCGGGCTGCTTTGAGAGTGCCCATGGAGCTCTGCTAACTGATACCGGGTACGTGGGCTGGTGGGTTTAGGTTCCGCGGGCAGAAGCCTTTGTCTTTACTAGGTAGGCCCCTGTTCCTTAGGGTTAGGCTGATTGCTGGATTTCCACGAATCCGAATATGCCGCCCAGGGACAAGCTGCCAGCTGTGCCAACTCGGGCTGCATTGAGAGTGCCGATGGATCTCTGCAAACTGAGACCAGGAACGTGGGCTGGTGGGTTTTGTCTCCTTGGGCAGAAGCATTTGCACTACTAGCTAGACCCTCGGCCCTTTGGGGCCGGCTGCCTGCTGGATTTGCATGAATATCAAAGTGCCGCCCAGGGACAAGCTGCCAGCTGTGCCAACTCCTGCTGCTTTGAGAGTGCCCATGGAGCTCTGCAAACTGACACCAGGAACGTGGTCTGGTGGATTTTGTTTTCCCGGGCTGAAGCCTTTGACAGTACTAGGTACGCCACTGTTCCTTAGGGTTAGGCCGCTTGCTGGATTTCCACGAATATCAAGATGCCGCCCAGGGACAAGCTGCCACCTGTGCCAACTCGGGCTGCTTTGAGAGTGCCCATGGAGCTCTGCAAACTGAGACCAGGAACGGTGGGTGGTGGGTTTTGTTTTCCCGGGCAGAAGCCTTTGTCCGTACAAGATAGGGCCTTGTTCCTCAGGGGCCGGCTGCCTGCTGGATTTCCACGAATATCAAGATGCCGCCCAGGGACAAGCTGCCACCTGTGCCAACTCGGGCTGCTTTGAGAGTGCCCATGGAGCTCTGCAAACTGAGACCAGGAACGTTGGGTGGTGGGTTTGTTTCCCCAGGCAGAAGCCTTTTTCAGTACTAGGTAGGCCAATGTTCCTTAGAGATAGGCTACTTGCTGGATTTCCACGAATATCAAGATGCCGCCCAGGGACAAGCTGCCACCTGTGCCAACTCGGGCTGCTTTGAGAGTGCCCATGGATCTCTGCAAACTGAGACCAGGAACGTGAGCTGGTGGGTTTTGGTTCCGCGGGCAGAAGCCTTTGTCTGTACTAGGTAGGCCCCTGTTCCTTAGGGTTAGGCTGCTTGCTGGATTTCCACGAATATCAAGATGCTGCCCAGGGACAAGCTGCCACCTATGCCAACTCGGGCTGCTTTGATAGTGCCCATGGATCTCTGCAAACTGAGACCAGGAACGTGGGGTGCTGAGTTTTGTTTTCCTGGGTAGAAGCCTTTGTCTCTACCAGGTAGGGCCTTGTTCCTTAGGGGCAGGATGACTGCTGGATTTTCAAGAATCCGAAGATGCCGCCCAGGGACAAGCTGCCACCTGTGCCAACTCGGGCTGCTTTGAGAGTGCCCATGGAGCTCTGCAAACTGAGACCAGCAATGTGGGGTGGTGGGTTTTGTCTCCTTGGGTAGAAGCCTTTTTCAGTACCAGGGAGGCCCTCAGCCCTTCGGGGCCTGCCGCCTGCTGGATTTCCACAAATATCAAGGTGCCGCCCAGGGACAAGCTGCCACCTGTGCCAACTCGGGCTGCTTTGAGAGTGCCCATGGAGCTCTGCAAACTGAGACCAGGAACGTGGGCTGGTGGGTTTTGTTTCCCCAGGCAGAAGCCTTTGTCAGTACCAGGTAGGCCCTCAGCCCTTCGGGGCCGGCTGCCTGCTGGATTTCCACGAATATCAAGATGCCGCCCAGGGACAAGCTGCCACCTATGCCAACTCGGGCTGCTTTGAGAGTGCCCATGGATCTCTGCAAACTGAGACCAGGAACGTGGGGTGCTGAGTTTTGTTTTCCTGGGTAGAAGCCTTTGTCTGTACCAGGTAGGGCCTTCTACCTATGGGGTAGGCTGGCAGCAGGATTTCCATGAATATCAGGATGCCGCCCAGGGACAAGCTGCCTCCCACGCCAACTCGGGCTGCTTTGTGAGTGCCCATGGAGCTCTACTAACTGGGAGCAGGAACATGGGCTGGTGGGTTTTGTCTCCTTGGGCAGAAGCATTTGCACTTCTAGCTAGGCCCTCAGCCCTTTGGGGCCGGCTGCCTGCTAGATTTCCACTAATATCAAGGTGCCGCCCAGGGACAAGCTGCCAGCTGTGCCAACTCGGGCTGCTTTGAGAGTGCCTACGGAGCTCTGCAAACTGAGACCAGGAACGTGGGGTGGTGGGTTTTGTTTCCGCAGGCAGAAGCCTTTGACAGTACTAGGTACGCCACTGTTACTTAGGGTTAGGCCGCTTGCTGGATTTCCACGAATATCAAGGTGCCGCCCAGGGACAAGCTGCCAGCTGTGGCAACTCGGGCTGCTTTGAGAGTGCCCATGGAGCTCTGCAAACTGAGACCAGGAACGTGTGGTGGTGGGTTTGTTTCCGCAGGCAGAAGCCTTTTTCAGTACTAGGTAGGGCAATGTTCCTTAGAGATAGGCTGCTTGCTGGATTTCCACGAATCCGAAGATGCCGCCCAGGGACAAGCTGCCACCTGTGCCAACTCGGGCTGCTTTGAGAGTGCCCATGGATCTCTGCTAACTGAGACCAGGAACGTGGGCTGGTGGGTTTTGTCTCCTTGGGCAGAAGCATTTGCACTACTAGCTAGACCCTCGGCCCTTTGGGTCTGTCTGCCTGCTGGATTTGCATGAATATCAAGGTGCCGCCCAGGGATAAGCTGCCAGCTGTGCCAACTCGGGCTGCTTTGAGAGTGCCCACGGAGCTCTGCAAACTGAGACCAGGAACTTGGTCTGGTGGGTTTTGTTTTCCCGGGCAGAAGCCTTTGTCAGTATCCAGTAGGCCCTCGGCCATTCGGGGCCGGCAACTTCTGGATTTCCACGTATATCAAGATGCCGCCCAGGGACAAGCTGCATCCAACGCCAAATCGGGCTGCTTTGAGAGTGCCCATGGAGCTCTGCAAACTGAGACCAGGAACGTGGGCTGGTGGGTTTTGTTTCCCCAGGCTGAAGCTTTGTCAGTACCAGGTAGGCCCTCAGCCCTTCGGGGCCGGCTGCCTGCTAGATTTCCACGAATCCGAAGATGCCGCCCAGGGACAAGCTGCCACCTATGCCAACTCGGGCTGCTTTGATAGTGCCCATGGATCTCTGCAAACTGAGACCAGGAACGTGGGGTGCTGAGTTTTGTTTTCCTGGGTAGAAGCCTTTGTCTGTACCAGGTAGGGCCTTGTTCCTTAGGGGCAGGATGACTGCTGGATTTTCACGAATCCGAAGATGCCGCCCAGGGACAAGCTGCCACCTGTGCCAACTCGGGCTGCTTTGAGAGTGCCCATGGAGCTCTGCAAACTGAGACCAGGAACGTGGGCTGGTGGGTTTTGTCTCCTTGGGCAGAAGCATTTGCACTACTAGCTAGACGCTCGGCCCTTTGGGGCCTGCTGCCTGCTGGATTTCCACGAATATCAAGGTGCCGCCCAGGGAGAAGCTGCCACCCGTGCCAACTCGGGCTGCTTTGATATTGCCCATGGAGCTCTGCAAACTGAGACCAGGAACGTTGGATGGTGGGTATTGTTTTCCCGGGCAGAAGCCTTTGTCAGTACCCAGTAGGCCCTCGGCCATTCGGGGTCGGCAGCCTTCAGGATTTCCACAAATATCAAGATGCAGCCCACGGACAAGCTGCCACCCGTGCCAACTCCGACTGCTTTGAGAGTGCCCATGGAGCTCTGCTAACTGAGAGCAGGAACGTGGGTTGGTGGGTTTTGTCACCTTGGGCAGAACCATTTGCAGTACCAGGTTGGCCCTCAGCCCTTCGGGGCCGGCGGCCTGCTGGATTTCCACGAATATCAAGATGCCGCCCAGGGACAAGCTGCCACCTGTGCCAACTCGGGCTGCTTTGAGAGTGCCCATGGAGCTCTGCAAACTGAGACCAGAAACGTGAGCTGGTGGGTTTTGTCTCCTTGGGCAGAAGCATTTGCACTACTAGCTAGGCCCTCGGCCATTCGGGGCCGGCTGCCTGCTTGATTTCTACGACTATCAAGGTGCCGCCCAGGGACAAGCTGCCAGCTGTGCCAACTCGGGCTGCTTTGAGAGTGCCCATCGCGCTCTGCAAACTGAGACCAGGAACGTGGGCTGGTGGGTTTTGTTTTCCCGGGCAGAAGCCTTTGTCAGTACCCAGTTGGCCCTCGGCCATTCGGGGCCGGCAGCCTTCTGGATTTCCACGTATATCAAGATGCCGCCAAGGGACAAGCTGCATCCCACGCCAAATCGGGCTGCTTTGAGAGTGCCCATGGAGCTCTGCAAACTGAGACCAGGAACGTGGGGTGCTGAGTTTTGTTTTCCTGGGCAGAAGCCTTTGTCAGTACCAGGTAGGGCCTTCTACCTATGGGGTAGGCTGGCAGCAGGATTTCCACGAATATCAGGATGCCGCCCAGGGACAAGCTGCCTCCCACGCCAACTCGGGCTGCTTTGATATTGCCCATGGAGCTCTACTAACTGAGAGCAGGAACATGGGCTGGTGGGTTTTGGGGCAGAAGCATTTGTACAAGCTTCCCGTTCTGGGCAGAAGCATAAGGGCTGCTTTGTACCATGAGCTAGGCCCTCGGGCCGTTCTCAGGGCAGCAGGCTGCCGGCTGGATTTCCACTAATATCAAGGTGCCGCCCAGGGACAAGCTGCCTCCCACGCCAACTCGGGCTGCTTTGCCTACGGAGCTCTGCAAACTGAGACCAGCAATGTGGGGTGGTGGGTTTTGTTTCCGCAGGCAGAAGCCTTTGACAGTACTAGGTACGCCACTGTTCCTTAGGGTTAGGCCGCTTGCTGGATTTCCACGAATATCAAGGTGCCGCCCAGGGACAAGCTGCCAGCTGTGGCAACTCGGGCTGCTTTGAGAGTGCCCATGGAGCTCTGCAAACTGAGACCAGGAACGGTGGGTGGTGGGTTTTGTTTTCCCAGGCGCAAGCCTTTGTCCGTACATGATAGGGCCTTGTTCCTCAGGGGCCGGCAGCCTTCAGGATTTCCACGAATATCAAGATGCCGCCCAGGGACAAGCTGCAAACTGTGCCAACTCGGGCAGCTTTGAGAGTGCCCATGGAGCTCTGCAAACTGAGACCAGGAACGTTGGGTGGTGGGTTTGTTTCCCCAGGCAGAAGCCTTTTTCAGTACTAGGTAGGCGAATGTTCCTTAGAGACAGGCCACTTGCTGGATTTCCACGAATATCAAGGTGCCGCCCAGGGAGAACCTGCCACCCGTGCCAACTCGGGCTGCTTTGTAAGTGCCCATGGAGCTCTGCAAACTGAGACCAGGAACGTTGGATGGTGGGTATTGTTTTCCCGGGCAGAAGCCTTTGTCAGTACCCAGTAAGCCCACGGCCATTCGGGGCCGGCAGCCTTCAGGATTTCCACGAATATCAAGATGCCGCCCACGGACAAGCTGCCACCCGTGCCAACTCGGGCTTCTTTGTAAGTGCCCATGGAGCTCTGCTAACTGAGAGCAGGATCGTGGGTTGGTGGGTTTTGTCTCCTTGGGCAGAACCATTTGCAGTACCAGGTAGGCCCTCAGCCCTTCGGGGCGGCGGCCTGTTTGATTTCCACGTATATCAAGATGCCGCCCAGGGACAAGCTGCCACCTGTGCCAACTCGGGCTGCTTTGAGAGTGCCCATGGAGCTCTGCAAACTGAGACCAGGAACTTGGTCTGGTGGGTTTTGTTTTCCCGGGCAGAAGCCTTTGTCAGTACCCAGTAGGCCCTCGGCCATTCGGGGCCGGCAACCTTCTGGATTTCCACGTATATCAAGATGCCGCCCAGGGACAAGCTGCATCCAAAGCCAACTCGGGCTGCTTTGAGAGTGCCCATGGAGCTCTGCAAACTGAGACCAGGAACGTGGGCTGGTGGGTTTTGTTTCCCCAGGCAGAAGCCTTTGTCAGTACCAGGTAGGCCCTCAGCCCTTCGGGGCCGGCTGCCTGCTGGATTTCCACGAATATCAAGATGCCGCCCAGGGACAAGCTGCATCCAATGCCAAATCAGGCTGCTTTGAGAGTGCCCATGGATCTCTGCAAACTGAGACCCGGAACGTGGGCTGGTGGGTTTTGTTTCCCCAGGCAGAAGCCTTTGTCAGTACCAGGTAGGCCCTCAGCCCTTCGGGGCCGGCTGCCTGCTGGATTTCCACGAATATCAAGATGCTGCCCAGGGACAAGCTGCCACCTATGCCAACTCGGGCTGCTTTGATAGTGCCCATGGATCTCTGCAAACTGAGACCAGGAACGTGGGGTGCTGAGTTTTGTTTTCCTGGGTAGAAGCCTTTGTCTCTACCAGGTAGGGCCTTGTTCCTTAGGGGCAGGATGACTGCTGGATTTTCAAGAATCCGAAGATGCCGCCCAGGGACAAGCTGCCACCTGTGGCAACTCGGGCTTCTTTGAGAGTGCCCATGGAGCTCTGCAAAATGAGACCAGCAATGTGGGGTGGTGGGTTTTGTCTCCTTGGGCAGAAGCATTTGAACTACTGGGCTGGTGGGTTTTGTTTCCCCAGCTTTCAGTACCAGGGAGGCCCTCAGCCCTTCGGGGCCTGCTGCCTGCTGGATTTCCACAAATACGAATATCAAGGGCTGCTTTGCCCAGGGACAAGCTGCCAGGCTTTGTGCCAACTCGGGCTGCTTTGAGAGTGCCCATGCCACCTATGCCAACTCGCTCTGCAAACTGAGACCAGGAACGTGGGGTGCTGAGTTTTGTTTTCCTGGGTAGAAGCCTTTGTCTGTACCAGGTAGGGCCTTCTACCTATGGGGTAGGCTGGCAGCAGGATTTCCATGAATATCAGGATGCCGCCCAGGGACAAGCTGCCTCCCACGCCAACTCGGGCTGCTTTGTGAGTGCCCATGGAGCTCTACTAACTGGGAGCAGGAACATGGGCTGGTGGGTTTTGTCTCCTTGGGCAGAAGCATTTGCACTTCTAGCTAGGCCCTCAGCCCTTTGGGGCCGGCTGCCTGCTAGATTTCCACTAATATCAAGGTGCCGCCCAGGGACAAGCTGCCAGCTGTGCCAACTCGGGCTGCTTTGAGAGTGCCTACGGAGCTCTGCAAACTGAGACCAGGAACGTGGGGTGGTGGGTTTTGTTTCCGCAGGCAGAAGCCTTTGACAGTACTAGGTACGCCACTGTTCCTTAGGGTTAGGCCGCTTGCTGGATTTCCACGAATATCAAGGTGCCGCCCAGGGACAAGCTGCCAGCTGTGGCAACTCGGGCTGCTTTGAGAGTGCCCATGGAGCTCTGCAAACTGAGACCAGGAACGTGTGGTGGTGGGTTTGTTTCCGCAGGCAGAAGCCTTTTTCAGTACTAGGTAGGGCAATGTTCCTTAGAGATAGGCTGCTTGCTGGATTTCCACGAATCCGAAGATGCCGCCCAGGGACAAGCTGCCACCTGTGCCAACTCGGGCTGCTTTGAGAGTGCCCATGGATCTCTGCTAACTGAGACCAGGAACGTGGGCTGGTGGGTTTTGTCTCCTTGGGCAGAAGCATTTGCACTACTAGCTAGACCCTCGGCCCTTTGGGTCTGTCTGCCTGCTGGATTTGCATGAATATCAAGGTGCCGCCCAGGGATAAGCTGCCAGCTGTGCCAACTCGGGCTGCTTTGAGAGTGCCCACGGAGCTCTGCAAACTGAGACCAGGAACTTGGTCTGGTGGGTTTTGTTTTCCCGGGCAGAAGCCTTTGTCAGTATCCAGTAGGCCCTCGGCCATTCGGGGCCGGCAACTTCTGGATTTCCACGTATATCAAGATGCCGCCCAGGGACAAGCTGCATCCAACGCCAAATCGGGCTGCTTTGAGAGTGCCCATGGAGCTCTGCAAACTGAGACCTGGAACGTGGGCTGGTGGGTTTTGTTTCCCCAGGCTGAAGCTTTGTCAGTACCAGGTAGGCCCTCAGCCCTTCGGGGCCGGCTGCCTGCTAGATTTCCACGAATCCGAAGATGCCGCCCAGGGACAAGCTGCCACCTATGCCAACTCGGGCTGCTTTGATAGTGCCCATGGATCTCTGCAAACTGAGACCAGGAACGTGGGGTGCTGAGTTTTGTTTTCCTGGGTAGAAGCCTTTGTCTGTACCAGGTAGGGCCTTGTTCCTTAGGGGCAGGATGACTGCTGGATTTTCACGAATCCGAAGATGCCGCCCAGGGACAAGCTGCCACCTGTGCCAACTCGGGCTGCTTTGAGAGTGCCCATGGAGCTCTGCAAACTGAGACCAGGAACGTGGGCTGGTGGGTTTTGTCTCCTTGGGCAGAAGCATTTGCACTACTAGCTAGACGCTCGGCCCTTTGGGGCCTGCTGCCTGCTGGATTTCCACGAATATCAAGGTGCCGCCCAGGGAGAAGCTGCCACCCGTGCCAACTCGGGCTGCTTTGATATTGCCCATGGAGCTCTGCAAACTGAGACCAGGAACGTTGGATGGTGGGTATTGTTTTCCCGGGCAGAAGCCTTTGTCAGTACCCAGTAGGCCCTCGGCCATTCGGGGCCGGCAGCCTTCAGGATTTCCACAAATATCAAGATGCAGCCCACGGACAAGCTGCCACCCGTGCCAACTCCGACTGCTTTGAGAGTGCCCATGGAGCTCTGCTAACTGAGAGCAGGAACGTGGGTTGGTGGGTTTTGTCACCTTGGGCAGAACCATTTGCAGTACCAGGTTGGCCCTCAGCCCTTCGGGGCCGGCGGCCTGCTGGATTTCCACGAATATCAAGGTGCCGCCCAGGGACAAGCTGCCACCTGTGCCAACTCGGGCTGCTTTGAGAGTGCCCATGGAGCTCTGCAAACTGAGACCAGGAACGTGAGCTGGTGGGTTTTGTCTCCTTGGGCAGAAGCATTTGCACTACTAGGTAGGCCCTCGGCCATTCGGGGCCGGCTGCTGGATTTCCACGAATATCAAGATGCCGCCCAGGGACAAGCTGCCACCTGTGCCAACTCGGGCTGCTTTGAGAGTGCCCATGGAGCTCTGCAAACTGAGACCAGGAACGTGGGCTGGTGGGTTTTGTCTCCTTGGGCAGAAGCATTTGCACTACTAGCTAGGCCCTCGGCCCTTTCTGGCCGGCGGCCTGCTTGATTTCCACGTATATCAAAGTGCCGCCCAGGGACAAGCTGCCACCTGGGCTTACTCGGGCTGCTTTGAGAGTGCCCATGGCGCTCTGCAAAATGAGACCAGAAACGTGGGCTGGTGGGTTTTGTTTCCGCGGGCAGAAGCCTTTGTCAGTACCAGGTAGGCCATTTTTCCTCAGGGGCAGGCTGGCAGCTGAATTTCCACAAATATCAAGATGCCGCCCAGGGACAGGCTGCCACCTGTGGCAACTCAGGCTGCTTTGAAAGTGCCCATGGATCTCTGTAAACTGAGACCAGGAACGTGGGCTGGTGGGTTTTGTTTCCGCGGGCAGAAGCATTTTTCCGTACTAGGTAGGCCCCTGTTCCTTATGGTTAGGCTTCTCGCAGAATTTCCACGAATATCAAGGTGCCGCCCAGGGACAAGCTGCCACCTGTGTCATCTTGGGCTGCTTTGAGAGTGCCCATGGAGCTCTGGAAACTGAGCCCAGGAACATGGGCCGGTGGGTTTTGTTTTCCCGGGCAGAATCCTTTGTCATTCCCAGGTAGGCCCTTGGCCCTTAGGGGCTGGCTGCTTGCTGGATTTCCACGAATATCAAGATGCCGCCAAGGGACAAGCTTCCACCTGTGCCAACTAGGGCTGCTTTGATAGTGCCCATGGAGCTCTGCAAACTGAGACCAGGAACGTGGGGTGCTGAGTTTTGTTTTCCGGCGTAGAAGCCTTTGTCAGTACCAGGTAGGGCCTTGTTCCTCAAGGGCAGGATGCCTACTGGATTTCCACGAATCTGAAGATGCCGCCCAGGGACAAGCTGTCAGCTGTGCCTACTCGGGCTGCATTGAGAGTGCCCATAGAGCTCTGGATACTGAGACCAGGAACGTGGGCTGGTGGGTTTTTTCCGCGGGCAGAAGCATTTGTCAATACCAGGTAGACCCTTGTTTCTCAGGGACCGGCTGCCTGCTGGATTTCCACGTATATCAAGGTGCCTCCCAGGGAGAAGCTGCCAACTGTGGCAACTAGTGCTGCTTTGAGAGTGCCTGTGGAGCTCTGAAAACTGAGACCCCGAACGTGGGGTTGTGAGTTTTGTTTCCCTTGGACAAAGCCATTGCCAATACAAAGTAGGCCCTCGGACCAATGGGGCCGGCTGCCTGCTGGATTTCGACGAATATCAAGGGGCCGCCCAGGGACAAGCTGCCTCCCGTGCCAACTCGAGCTGCTTTGAGAGTGCACACCGAGCAATGGAATCTGAGACCAGGAACGTGGGCTGGTGGGTTTTGTCTCCTTGGGGAGAAGCATTTGCAGTACCAGGTAGGGCATTGTTCCTCAGGGACAGGCTTCCTGCTGGATTTCCACGAATATCAAGATGCCGCCCAGGGACAAGTTTCCACCTGTGCCAACTCGGGCTTCTTTGACTGTGCCCATGGAGCTCTGCAAACTGAGACCAAGAACGTGGGGGGCTGAGTTTTGTTTTCCTGGGGAGAAGCCTTTGTCTGTACCAGGGAGGCCCTTCTACCTCAAGGGCAGGCTGGCAGCAGGATTTCGACGAATATCAAGGTGCCGCCCAGGGACAAGCTGCCACCTATGCACACTCGGGCTACTTTGAGAGTGCCCATGGAGCTCTGCAAACTGAGACCAGGAACGGGGGCTGGTGGGTTTTGTTTCTGCGGGCAGAAGCCTTTGTCAGTACTAGATAGGCCACTGTTCCTTAGGGTTAGGCCGCTTGCTGGATTTCCACGAATCTGAAGATGCTGCCCAGGGACAAGCTGCCAGCTGTGCCAACTCGGGCTGCTTTGAGAGTGCCCATGGATCTCTGCAAACTGAGACCAGGAATTTGGGGTGGTGGGTTTTTTTTCCCCGGGGCGAAGCCTAAGTCTGTACCAGATAGGGCCTTGTTCCTCAGGGGCAGGCTGCCGGCTGGATTTCCACGAAGATCAAGATGCCGCCCAGGGAGAAGATGCCACCCCTGCCAACTCGGGCTGCTTTGAGAGTGCCCATGCAGCTCTGCAAACTGAGACCAGGAACGTGGGCTGGTGGGTTTTGTCTCCTTGGGCCGAAGCCTTTGTCAGTACTAGGTAGGCCCATATTCCTTAGGGTTAGGCCGCTTTCTGGATTTCCACGAATATCAAGATGCCGCCCAGGGACAAGCTGCAACCTGTGCCAACTCGGGCTGCTTTGAGAGTGCCCGTGGAGCTCTGCTAACTGAGACCAGGAACGTGGGTGGTGCTGAGTTTGTCTCCCCAGGCAGAAGCATTTTTCAGTACTAGGTAGGCCCTCAGCCCTTTGGGGCCGGCGGCCTGCTGGATTTCCACGTATATCAGGATGCCGCCCAGGGACAAGCTGCCACCTGTGCCAACTCGGGCTGCTTTGATAGTGCCCATGGAGCTCTGCAAACTGAGAACAGGAACGTGGGATGGTGGGTATTGTTTTCCTGGGCAGAAGCCTTTTTCCGTACCAGTAGGCCCTTCGGCCTCAGGGGCAGGCTGCAGCAGGATTTCCACGAATATCAAGATGCCGCCCAGGGACACGCTGCCACCCACGCCAACTCGGGCTGCTTTGAGAGTGCCCATGGAGCTCTACTAACTGAGAGCAGGAACGTGGGTTGGTGGGTTTTGTCTCCTTGGGCAGAAGCATTTGCAATACTAGCTAGGCCCTCGGCCCATTCTGGCCGGCGGCCTGCTGGATTTCCACTAATATCAAGTGCCGCCCAGGGACAAGCTGCCAGCTGTGCCAACTCAGGCTGCTTTGAGAGTGCCCATGGAGCTCTGCAAAATGAGACCAGAAACGTGAGCTAGTGAGTTGTGTCTCCTTGGGTAGAACCATTTGCAGTACCAGGTTAGCCCTCAGCCCTTCGGGGCCGGCGGCCTGCTGGATTTCCACGTATATCAAGATGCCGCCCAGGGACAAGCTGCATCCTGTGCCAACTCGGGCTGCTTCGATAGTGCCGATGGAGCTCTGCAAACTGAGACCAGGAACGTGGGGTGGTGGGTATTGTTCCCGCGGGCAGAAGCCTTTGTCAGTACTAGGTAGGCCCTTGTTCCTAAGGGTTAGGCTGCTTGCTGGATTTCCCGAATATCAAGGTGCCGCCCAGGGACAAGCTGCCACCTGTGCCAACTCGGGCTGCTTTGAGAGTGCCCATGGAGCTCTGCAAACTGAGACCAGGAACGTTGGGTGGCGGGTTTTGTTTTCCCGGGCAGAAGCCTTTGTCAGTACCAGGTAGGCCCTCAGCCATTCGGGACCGGCAGCCTTCTGGATTTCCACGAATATCAAGAGGCCGCCCAGGGACAAGCTGCCTCCTACGCCAACTCGTGCTGCTTTGAGAGTGCCCGTGGAGCTCTGCTCACTGAGACCAAAAACGTGGGCTGCTGGGTTTTGTCTCCTTGGGCAGAAGCCTTTGTCAGTACCAGGTAGGCCCTCAGCCCTTCGGGGCAGGATGCCTGCTGGATTTCCACGTATATCAAGGGGCCGCCCAGGGACAAGCTGCCACCTGTGGCAACTCGGCCTGCTTTGATAATGCCCATGGATCGCTGCAAACTGTGACCAGCAACGTGGGGTGCTGAGTTTTGTTTTCCTGGGTAGAAGCCTTTTTCAGTACCAGGTAGGGCCTTCTACCTCAGGGGCAGGCTGCCAGCAGGATTTCCACGAATCTGAAGATGCCGCCCAGGGACAAGCTGCCACCTGTGCCAACTCGGGCTGCTTTGAGAGTGCCCATGGATCTCTACAAACTGAGACCAGGAACGTGGGGTGCTGAGTTTTGTTTTCCCAGGCAGAAGCCTTTGTCAGTACCAGGTAGGCCCTCAGCCTTCGGGGCCGGCTGCCTGCTGGATTTCCACGAATATCAAGATGCTGCCCAGGGACAAGCTGCCACCTATGCCAACTCGGGCTGCTTTGAGAGTGCCCATGGATCTCTGCAAACTGAGACCAGGAACGTGGGGTGCTGAGTTTTGTTTTCCTGGGTAGAAGCCTTTGTCTGTACCAGGTAGGGCCTTCTACCTATGGGGCAGGCTGGCGGCTGAATTTCCACGAATATCAAGACGCCGCCCAGGGACAGGCTGCCACCCGAGTCAACTCGGGCTGCTTTGAAAGTGCCCATGGATCTCTGCAAAGTGAGACCAGGAACGTGGGTTGGTGGGTTTTGTTCCCGCGGGCAGAAGCATTTTTTTGTACTAGGTAAGCCCATGTTCCTTATGGTTAGGCTGCCTGCAGAATTTCCCAGAATATCAAGGTGCCGCCCAGGGACAAGCCGCCACCTGTGCCATCTTGGGCTTCTTTGAGAGTGTCCATGGAGCTCTGCAAACTGAGACCAGGAACGTTGGATGGTGGGTATTGTTTTCCCGGGCAGAAGCCTTTGTCAGTACCCAGTAAGCCCACGGCAATTCGGGGCCGGCAGCCTTCAGGGTTTCCACGAATATCAAGATGCCGCCCACGGACAAGCTGCCACCCGTGCCAACTCGGGCTGCTTTGTAAGTGCCCATGGAGCTCTGCTAACTGAGAGCAGGATCGTGGCTTGGTGGGTTTTGTCTCCTTGGGCAGAACCATTTGCAGTACCAGGTAGGCCCTCAGCCCTTCGGTGCGGCTGCTTGCTGGATTTCCACGAATCCGAAGATGCCGCCCAGGGACAAGCTGCCACCTGTGCCAACTCGGGCTGCTTTGAGAGTGCCCATGGATCTCTGCTAACTGAGACCAGGAACGTGGGCTGGTGGGTTTTGTCTCCTTGGGCAGAAGCATTTGCACTACTAGCTAGACCCTCGGCCCTTTGGGTCTGTCTGCCTGCTGGATTTGCATGAATATCAAGGTGCCGCCCAGGGATAAGCTGCCAGCTGTGCCAACTCGGGCTGCTTTGAGAGTGCCCACGGAGCTCTGCAAACTGAGACCAGGAACTTGGTCTGGTGGGTTTTGTTTTCCCGGGCAGAAGCCTTTGTCAGTATCCAGTAGGCCCTCGGCCATTCGGGGCCGGCAACTTCTGGATTTCCACGTATATCAAGATGCCGCCCAGGGACAAGCTGCATCCAACGCCAAATCGGGCTGCTTTGAGAGTGCCCATGGAGCTCTGCAAACTGAGACCAGGAACGTGGGCTGGTGGGTTTTGTTTCCCCAGGCTGAAGCTTTGTCAGTACCAGGTAGGCCCTCAGCCCTTCGGGGCCGGCTGCCTGCTAGATTTCCACGAATCCGAAGATGCCGCCCAGGGACAAGCTGCCACCTATGCCAACTCGGGCTGCTTTGATAGTGCCCATGGATCTCTGCAAACTGAGACAGGAACGTGGGTGCTGAGTTTTTGTTTTCCTGGGTAGAAGCCTTTGTCTGTACCAGGTAGGCCTTGTTCCTTAGGGGCAGGATGACTGCTGGATTTTCACGAATCCGAAGATGCCGCCCAGGACAAGCTGCCACCTGTGCCAACTCGGGCTGCTTTGAGAGTGCCCATGGAGCTCTGCAAACTGAGACCAGGAACGTGGGCTGGTGGGTTTTGTCTCCTTGGGCAGAAGCCTTTTTCAGTACCAGGGAGGCCCTCAGCCCTTCGGGGCCTGCTGCCTGCTGGATTTCCACGAATATCAAGGTGCCGCCCAGGGACAAGCTGCCACCTGTGCCAACTCGGGCTGCTTTCAGAGTGCCCATGGAGCTCTGAAAACTGAGACCAGTAACGTTGGGTAGTGGGTTTTGTTTCCTTGGGCAGAAGCCTTTGTCAGTACTAGGTAGGCCACTGTTCCTTAGGGTTAGGCCGCTTGCTGGATTTCCACGAATATCAAGGTGCCGCCCAGGGACAAGCTGCCAGCTGTGGCAACTCGGGCTGCTTTGAGAGTGCCCATGGAGCTCTGCAAACTGAGACCAGGAACGTGTGGTGGTGGGTTTGTTTCCGCAGGCAGAAGCCTTTTTCAGTACTAGGTAGGGCAATGTTCCTTAGAGATAGGCTGCTTGCTGGATTTCCACGAATCCGAAGATGCCGCCCAGGGACAAGCTGCCACCTGTGCCAACTCGGGCTGCTTTGAGAGTGCCCATGGATCTCTGCTAACTGAGACCAGGAACGTGGGCTGGTGGGTTTTGTCTCCTTGGGCAGAAGCATTTGCACTACTAGCTAGACCCTCGGCCCTTTGGGTCTGTCTGCCTGCTGGATTTGCATGAATATCAAGGTGCCGCCCAGGGATAAGCTGCCAGCTGTGCCAACTCGGGCTGCTTTGAGAGTGCCCACGGAGCTCTGCAAACTGAGACCAGGAACTTGGTCTGGTGGGTTTTGTTTTCCCGGGCAGAAGCCTTTGTCAGTATCTAGTAGGCCCTCGGCCATTCGGGGCCGGCAACTTCTGGATTTCCACGTATATCAAGATGCCGCCCAGGGACAAGCTGCATCCAACGCCAAATCGGGCTGCTTTGAGAGTGCCCATGGAGCTCTGCAAACTGAGACCAGGAACGTGGGCTGGTGGGTTTTGTTTCCCCAGGCTGAAGCTTTGTCAGTACCAGGTAGGCCCTCAGCCCTTCGGGGCCGGCTGCCTGCTAGATTTCCACGAATCCGAAGATGCCGCCCAGGGACAAGCTGCCACCTATGCCAACTCGGGCTGCTTTGATAGTGCCCATGGATCTCTGCAAACTGAGACCAGGAACGTGGGGTGCTGAGTTTTGTTTTCCTGGGTAGAAGCCTTTGTCTGTACCAGGTAGGGCCTTGTTCCTTAGGGGCAGGATGACTGCTGGATTTTCACGAATCCGAAGATGCCGCCCAGGGACAAGCTGCCACCTGTGCCAACTCGGGCTGCTTTGAGAGTGCCCATGGAGCTCTGCAAACTGAGACCAGGAACGTGGGCTGGTGGGTTTTGTCTCCTTGGGCAGAAGCCTTTTTCAGTACCAGGGAGGCCCTCAGCCCTTCGGGGCCTGCTGCCTGCTGGATTTCCACGAATATCAAGGTGCCGCCCAGGGACAAGCTGCCACCTGTGCCAACTCGGGCTGCTTTCAGAGTGCCCATGGAGCTCTGAAAACTGAGACCAGTAACGTTGGGTAGTGGGTTTTGTTTCCTTGGGCAGAAGCCTTTGTCAGTACTAGGTAGGCCACTGTTCCTTAGGGTTAGGCCGCTTGCTGGATTTCCACGAATCTGAAGATGCCGCCCAGGGACAAGCTGCCACCTGTGCCAACTCGGGCTGCTTTGAGAGTGCCCACGGAGCTCTGCAAAATGAGACCAGAAACATGAGCTGGTGGGTTTTGTCTCCTTGGGCAGAAGCATTTGCACTACTAGCTAGGCCCTCGGCCATTCGGGGCCTGCTGCCTGCTCGATTTCGACGAATATCAAGGTGCCGCCCAGGGACAAGCTGCCACCCGTGCCAACTCGGGCTGCTTTGAGAGTGCCCACGGAGCTCTGCAAACTGAGAACAGGAATTTGGGGTGGTGGGTTTGTTTCCCCGGGCAGAAGCCTAAGTCTGTACCAGATAGGGCCTTGTTCCTCAGGGGCAGGCTGCCGGCTGGATTTCCACGAATATCAAGATGCCGCCCAGGGACAAGCTGCCACCTGTGCCAACTCGGGCTGCTATGAGAGTGCCCATGGAGCTCTGCAAACTGAGACCAGGAACGTGGGCTGGTGGGTTTTGTCTCCTTGGGCAGAAGCATTTGCACTACTAGCTAGACCCTCAGCCCTTCGGGGCCGGCTGCCTGCTGGATTTCCACGAATATCAAGGTGCCGCCCAGGGAGAAGCTGCCACCCGTGCCAACTCGGGCTGCTTTGAGAGTGCCCATGGAGCTCTGCAAACTGAGACCAGGAACGTTGGATGGTGGGTATTGTTTTCCCGGGCAGAAGCCTTTGTCAGTACCCAGTAGGCCCTCGGAAATTAGGGGCCGGCAGCCTTCAGGATTTCCACGAATATCAAGATGCCGCCCACGGACAAGCTGCCACCAGTGCCAACTCGGGCTGCTTTGAGAGTGCCCATGGAGCTCTGCTAACTGAGAGCAGGAACGTGGGTTGGTGGGTTTTGTCTCCTTGGGCAGAACCATTTGCAGTACCAGGTTGGCCCTCAGCCCTTCGGGGCCTGCGGCCTGCTGGATTTCCACGAATATCAAGATGCCGCCCAGGGACAAGCTGCCACCTGTGCCAACTCGGGCTGCTTTGAGAGTGCCCATGGAGCTCTGCAAACTGAGACCAGGAACTTGGTCTGGTGGGTTTTGTTTTCCCGGGCAGAAGCCTTTGTCAGTACCCAGTAGGCCCTCGGCCATTCGGGGCCGGCAACCTTCTGGATTTCCACGTATATCAAGATGCCGCCCAGGGACAAGCTGCATCCAACGCCAAATCGGGCTGCTTTGAGAGTGCCCATGGAGCTCTGCAAACTGAGACCAGGAACGTGGGCTGGTGGGTTTTGTTTCCCCAGGCAGAAGCCTTTGTCAGTACCAGGTAGGCCCTCAGCCCTTCGGGGCCGGCTGCCTGCTGGAATTCCAAGAATATCAAGATGCTGCCCAGGGACAAGCTGCCACCTATGCCAAATCGGGCTGCTTTGATAGTGCCCATGGATCTCTGCAAACTGAGACCAGGAACGTGGGGTGCTGAGTTTTGTTTTCCTGGGTAGAAGCCTTTGTCTCTACCAGGTAGGGCCTTGTTCCTTAGGGGCAGGATGACTGCTGGATTTTCACGAATCCGAAGATGCCGCCCAGGGACAAGCTGCCACGTGTGCCAACTCGGGCTGCTTTGAGAGTGCCCACGGAGCTCTGCAAACTGAGACCAGAAACGTGAGCTGGTGGGTTTTGTCTCCTTGGGCAGAAGCATTTGAACTACTAGCTAGGCCCTCGGCCATTCGGGGCCTGCTGCCTGCTTGATTTCTACGAATATCAAGGTGCCGCCCAGGGACAAGCTGCCAGCTGTGCCAACTCGGGCTGCTTTGAGAGTGCCCATCGCGCTCTGCAAACTGAGACCAGGAACGTGGGCTGGTGGGTTTTTTTTTCCCGGGCAGAAGCCTTTGTCAGTACCCAGTAGGCCCTCGGCCATTCGGGGCCGGCAGCCTTCTGGATTTCCACGTATATCAAGAGGCCGCCAAGGGACAAGCTGCATCCCACGCCAAATCGGGCTGTTTTGAGAGTGCCCATGGAGCTCTGCAAACTGAGACCAGGAACGTGGGGTGCTGAGTTTTGTTTTCCTGGGCAGAAGCCTTTGTCAGTACCAGGTAGGGCCTTCTACCTATGGGGTAGGCTGGCAGCAGGATTTCCACGAATATCAGGATGCCGCCCAGGGACAAGCTGCCTCCCACGCCAACTCGGGCTGCTTTGATATTGCCCATGGAGCTCTACTAACTGAGAGCAGGAACATGGGCTGGTGGGTTTTGTCTCCTTGGGCAGAAGCATTTGCAGTACAAGCTAGGCCCTCGGGCCGTTCTGGCCGGCTGCCTGCTAGATTTCCACTAATATCAAGGTGCCGCCCAGGGACAAGCTGCCAGCTGTGGCAACTCGGGCTGCTTTGAGAGTGCCCATGGAGCTCTGCAAACTGAGACCAGGAAAGGTGGGTGGTGGGTTTTGTTTTCCCAGGCGCAAGGCTTTGTCCGTACATGATAGGGCCTTGTTCCTCAGGGGCCGGCAGCCTTCAGGATTTCCACGAATATCAAGATGCCGCCCAGGGACAAGCTGCAAACTGTGCCAACTCGGGCAGATTTGAGAGTGCCCATGGAGCTCTGCAAACTGAGACCAGGAACGTTGGGTGGTGGGTTTGTTTCCCCAGGCAGAAGCCTTTTTAATTACTAGGTAGGCCCATGTTCCTTAGAGATAGGCCACTTGCTGGATTTGCACGAATATCAAGGTGCCGCCCAGGGACAAGCTGCCACCCGTGCCAACTCGGGCTGCTTTGAGAGTGCCCATGGAGCTCTGCTAACTGAGACCAGGAACGTTGGATGGTGGGTATTGTTTTCCCGGGCAGAAGCCTTTGTCAGTACCCAGTAAGCCCACGGCAATTCGGGGCCGGCAGCCTTCAGGGTTTCCACGAATATCAAGATGCCGCCCACGGACAAGCTGCCACCCGTGCCAACTCGGGCTGCTTTGTAAGTGCCCATGGAGCTCTGCTAACTGAGAGCAGGATCGTGGCTTGGTGGGTTTTGTCTCCTTGGGCAGAACCATTTGCAGTACCAGGTAGGCCCTCAGCCCTTCGGTGCGGCGGCCTGCTGGATTTCCACGTATATCAAGATGCCGCCCAGGGACAAGCTGCCACCTGTGCCAACTCGGGCTGCTTTGAGAGTGCCCATGGAGCTCTGCAAACTGAGACCAGGAACTTGGTCTGGTGGGTTTTGTTTTCCCGGGCAGAAGCCTTTGTCAGTACCCAGTAGGCCCTCGGCCATTCGGGGTCGGCAACCTTCTGGATTTCCACGTATATCAAGATGCCGCCCAGGGAAAAGCTGCATCCAACGCCAAATCGGGCTGCTTTGAGAGTGCCCATGGAGCTCTGCAAACTGAGACCAGGAACGTGGGCTGGTGGGTTTTGTTTCCCCAGGCAGAAGCCTTTGTCAGTACCAGGTAGGCCCTCAGCCCTTCGGGGCCGGCTGCCTGCTGGATTTCCACGAATATCAAGATGCCGCCCAGGGACAAGCTGCATCCAATGCCAAATCAGGCTGCTTTGAGAGTGCCCATGGAGCTCTGCAAACTGAGACGCGGAACGTGGGCTGGTGGGTTTTGTTTCCCCAGGCAGAAGCCTTTGTCAGTACCAGGTCGGCCCTCAGCCCTTCGGGGCCGGCTGCCTGCTGGATTTCCACGAATATCAAGATGCTGCCCAGGGACAAGCTGCCACCTATGCCAACTCGGGCTGCTTTGATAGTGCCCATGGATCTCTGCAAACTGAGACCAGGAACGTGGGGCGCTGAGTTTTGTTTTCCTGGGTAGAAGCCTTTGTCTGTACCAGGTAGGGCCTTGTTCCTCAGGGGCAGGATGACTGCTGGATTTTCACGAATCCGAAGATGCCGCCCAGGGACAAGCTGCCACCTGTGCCAACTCGGGCTGCTTTGAGAGTTCCCATGGAGCTCTGCAAAATGAGACCAGAAACGTGGGCTGGTGGGTTTTGTCTCCTTGGGCAGAAGCCTTTGTCAGTACCAGGGAGGCCCTCAGCCCTTCAGGGCCTGCTGCCTGCTGGATTTCCACGAATATCAAGGTGCCGCCCAGGGACAAGCTGCCACCCGTGCCAACTCGGGCTGCTTTGAGAGTGCCCATGGAGCTCTGCAAACTGAGATCTGGAATTTGGGGTGGTAGGTTTTTTTTCCCCGGGGAGAAGCCTAAGTCTGTACCAGATAGGGCCTTGTTCCTCAGGGGCAGGCTGCCGGCTGGATTTCCACGAAGATCAAGATGCCGCCCAGGGAGAAGATGCCACCCCTGCCAACTCGGGCTGCTTTGAGAGTGCCCATGCAGCTCTGCAAACTGAGACCAGGAACGTGGGCTGGTGGGTTTTGTCTCCTTGGACCGAAGCCTTTGTCAGTACTAGGTAGGCCCATATTCCTTAGGGTTAGGCCGCTTTCTGGATTTCCACGAATATCAAGGTGCCGCCCAGGGACAAGCTGCCACCTGTGCCAACTCGGGCTGCTTTGAGAGTGCCCGTGGAGCTCTGCTAACTGAGACCAGGAACGTGGGGTGCTGAGTCTTGTCTCCTTGGGCAGAAGCATTTGCAGTACCAGGTTGGCCCTCAGCCCTTTGGGGCCGGCGGCCTGCTGGATTTCCACGTATATCAAGATGCCGCCCAGGGACAAGCTGCCACCTGTGCCAACTCGGGCTGCTTTGATAGTGCCCATGGAGCTCTGCAAACTGAGAACAGGAACGTGGGGTGGTGGGTTTTGTTTTCCTGGGCAGAAGCCTTTTTCCGTACCAGGTAGGGTCTTCTGCCTCAGGGGCAGGCTGGCAGCAGGATTTCCACGAATATCAAGATGCCGCCCAGGGACACGCTGCCTCCCACGCCAACTCGGGCTGCTTTGAGAGTGCCCATGGAGCTCTACTAACTGAGACCAGGAACGTGGGCTGGTGGGTTTTGTCTCCTTGGGCCGAAGCATTTGCAATACTAGCTAGGCCCTCGGCCCATTCTGGCCGGCGGCCTGCTGGATTTCCACGAATATCAAGGTGCCGCCCAGGGACAAGCTGCCAGCTGTGCCAACTCAGGCTGCTTTGAGAGTGCCCATGGAGCTCTGCAAAATGAGACCAGAAACGTGAGCTAGTGGGTTGTGTCTCCTTGGGTAGAACCATTTGCAGTACCAGGTTAGCCCTCAGCCCTTCGGGGCCGGCGGCCTGCTGGATTTCCACGTATATCAAGATGCCGCCCAGGGACAAGCTGCCACCTGTGCCAACTCGGGCTGCTTCGATAGTGCCGATGGAGCTCTGCAAACTGAGACCAGGAACGTGGGGTGGTGGGTATTGTTCCCGCGGGCAGAAGCCTTTGTCAGTACTAGGTAGGCCCTTGTTCCTAAGGGTTAGGCCGCTTGCTGGATTTCCCGAATATCAAGGTGCCGCCCAGGGACAAGCTGCCACCTGTGCCAACTCGGGCTGCTTTGAGAGTGCCCATGGAGCTCTGCAAACTGAGACCAGGAACGTGGTCTGGTAGGTTTTGTTTCTGCAGGCAGAAGCCTTTGTCAGTACCAGTTAGGCCATTATTCGTCAGGGGCAGGCTGGCGGCTGAATTTCCACGAATATCAAGACGCCGCCCAGGGACAGGCTGCCACCCGAGGCAACTCGGGCTGCTTTGAAAGTGCCCATGGATCTCTGCAAAGTGAGACCAGGAACGTGGGTTGGTGGGTTTTGTTTCCCCAGGCAGAAGCATTTTTTTGTACTAGGTAAGCCCATGTTCCTTATGGTTAGGCTGCCTGCAGAATTTCCCAGAATATCAAGGTGCCGCCCAGGGACAAGCTGCCACCTGTGCCATCTTGGGCTTCTTTGAGAGTGTCCATGGAGCTCTGCAAACTGAGACCAGGAACGTTGGGTGGTGGGTTTTGTTTTCCCGGGCAGAAGCCTTTTTCAGTACCAGGTAGGACCTCAGCAATTTAGGGCCGGCAGCCTTCTGGATTTCCACGATTATCAAGAGGCCGCCCAGGGACAAGCTGCATCCCACGCCAACTCGTGCTGCTTTGAGAGTGCCCGTGGAGCTCTGCTAACTGAGACCAGGAACGTGGGCTGGTGGGTGTTGTCTCCTTGGGCAGAAGCCTTTGTCAGTACCAGGTTGGCCCTCAGCCCTTCGGGGCCACCTGCCCGCTGGATTTCCACGTATATCAAGGGGCCGCCCAGGGACAAGCTGCCACCTGTGGCAACTCGGCCTGCTTTGAGAGTGCCCATGGATCGCTGCAAACTGAGACCAGGAACGTGGGGTGCTGTTTTGTTTTCCATGGGAGAAACCTTTGTCAGTACCAGGTAGGGCCTTGTTCCTCAGCGGCAGGATGCCTACTGGATTTCCACGAATCCGAAGATGCCGCCCAGGGACAAGCTGCCACCTGTGCCAACTCTGGCTGCTTTGAGAGTGCCCATGGAGCTCTGCAAAATGTGACCAGGAACGTGGGCTGGTGGGTTTTGTCTCCTTGGGCAGAAGCATTTGCACTACTAGCTAGACCCTCGGACCTTCGGGGCCGGCTGCCTGCTGGATTTCCACGTATATCAAGGTGCCGCCCAGGGACAAGCTGCCTCCCACGCCAACTCGGGCTGCTTTGAGAGTGCCCATAGAGCTCTGGATACTGAGACCAGGAACGTGGGGTGGTGGGTTTTGTTTTCCTGGGCAGAAGCCTTTGTCAGTACCAGATAGGGCCTTGTTCCTCAGGGGCCGGCTGCCTGCTGGATTTCCACGAATATCAAGTTACCGCCAGGGACAAGCTGCCACCCAAGCCAACTCGGGCTGCTTTGAGAGTGCCCACGGAGCTCTGCAAACTGAGACCAGGAACGTAGGATTGTGGGTTTTGTTTCCGCAGGCACAAGCCTTTGTCAGTACCAGGTAGGGCCTTGTTCCTTAGAGTTAGGCCGCTTGCTGGATTTCCACGAATATCAAGATGCCGCCCAGGGACAAGCTGCCACCTGTGCCAACTCAGGCTGCTTTGATAGTGCCCATGGAGCTCTGCAAACTGAGACCAGGAACGTGGGGTGCTGAGTTTTGTTTTCCTGGGCAGAAGCCTTTGTCAGTACCAGGTAGGGCCTTCTGCCTCAGGGGCAGGATGGCAGCAGGATTTCCACGAATATCAAGATGCCGCCCAGGGACACGCTGCCTCCCACGCCAACTCGGGCTGCTTTGAGAGTGCCCATGGAGCTCTACTAACTGAGAGCAGGAACGTGGGCTGGTGGGTTTTGTCTCCTTGGGCAGAAGCATTTGCAATACTAGCTAGGCCCTCGGCCCGTTCTGGCCGGCGGCCTGCTGGATTTCCACTAATATGAAAGTGCCGCCCAGGGACAAGCTGCCAGCTGTGCCAACTCAGGCTGCTTTGAGAGTGCCCATGGAGCTCTGCAAAATGAGACCAGAAACGTGAGCTGGTGGGTTGTGTCTCCGCGGGCAGAAGCATTTGCACTAGTAGCTAGGCCCTCGGCCATTCGGGGCCTGCTGCCTGCTGGATTTCGACCAATATCTAGGTGCCGCCAAGGGACAAGCTGCCACCCGTGCCAACTCGGGCTGCTTTGAGAGTGCCCACGGAGCTCTGCAAACTGAGACCAGGAATGTGGGCTGGTGGGTTTTGTTTCCCCGGGCAGAAGCCTTTGTCAGTACTACGTAGGCCACTGTTGCTTAGGGTTAGGCCGATTGCTGGATTTCCACAAATATCAAGATGCCGCCCAGGGACAAGCTTCAACCTGTGCCAACTCGGGCTGCTTTGAGAGTGCCCATGGAGCTCTGCAAACTGAGACCAGAAACGTGGGCTGGTGGGTTTTGTTTTCCCCGGCAGAAGCCTTTTTCAGTTCCCAGTAGGCCCTCAGCCCCTCGGGGCCGGCAGCCTTCTGAATTTCCACGAATATCAAGAGGCCGCCCAGGGACAAGCTGCCTCCCACGCCAACTCGGGCTGCTTTGAGAGTGCCCGTGGAGCTCTGCTAACTGAGACCAGGAACGTGGGCTGGTGGGTTTTGTCTCTTTGGGCAGAAGCAGTTGCAGTACCAGGTAGGCCCTCAGCCCTTCGGGGGCGGCTGCCTGCTGGATTTCCACGAATATCAAGGTGCCGCCCACGGACAAGCTGCCACCTGTGGCAACTCGGGCTGCTTTGATAGTGCCCATGGATCGCTGCAAACTGAGACCAGGAACGTGGGGTGCTGAGTTTTGTTTTCCTGGGTAGAAGCCTTTGTCATTACCATGTAGGGCCTTCTACCACAGGGGGAGGCTGGCAGCAGGATTTCCACGAATCCGAAGATGCCGCCCAGGGACAAGCTGCCTCCCACGCCAAATCGGGCTGCTTTGAGAGTGCCCATGGAGCTCTGCAAACTGAGACCAGGAACGTGAGCTGGTGGGTTTTGTTTCTGCAAGCAGAAGCCTTTGTCTGTACTAGGTAGGCCCTTGTTCCTCAGGGGGAGGCTGTCTGCTGGATTTCCACGAATATCAAGATGCCGCCCAGGGACAAGCTGCAACTTGTGCCAACTCGTGCTGCTTTGAGAGTGCCCATGGAGCTCTGCAAACTGAGACCAGGAACGTGGGGTGGTGGGTTTTGTCTCCTTGGGCAGAAGCATTTGCACTACTAGCTAGACCCTCGGCACTTTGGGGCCGGCTGCCTGCTGGATTTCCACGAATATCAAGGTGCCGCCCAGGGACAAGCTGCCACCCGTGCCAACTCGGGCTGCTTTGAGAGTGCCCACGGAGCTCTGCCAACTGAGACCAGGAACGTGGGGTGGTGGGTTTTGTTCCCGCGGGCAGAAGCCTTTGTCAGTACTAGGTAGGCCCCTGTTCCTGAGGTTTAGGCCGATTGCTGGATTTCCACCAATATCAAGGTGCCGCCCAGGGACAAGATGCCACCTGTGCCAACTCGGGCTGCTTTGATAGTGACCATGGAGCTCTGCAAACTGAAACGAGGAACGTGGGCTGGTGGGTTTTATTTTCCCGGGCAGAAGCCTTTGTCAGTACCCAGTAGGCCCTCAGCCATTCGGGGCCGGCAGGCTTCTGGATTTCCACGAATCGGAAGATGCCGCCCAGGGACACAGCTGCCTCCCACGCCAAATCGGGCTGCTTTGAGAGTGCCCACGGAGCTCTGCTAACTGAGACCAGGAACGTGGGCTGGTGGGTTTTGTCTCCTTGGGGAGAAGCATTTGCAGTACCAGGTTGGCCCTCAGCCCTTCGGGGCCGGCTGCCTGCTGGGTTTCCACGTATATCAAGGTGCCGCCCAGGGACAAGCTGCCACCTGTGCCAACTCGGGCTGCTTTGAGAGTGCCCATGGAGCTCTGCAAACTGAGACCAGTAACGTGGGCTGGTGGGTTTTGTCTCCTTGGGCAGAAGCATTTGCACTACTAGCTAGGCCCTCGGAACTTTATGTCAGGCGGCCTGCTGGGTTTCCACGTATATCAAGATGCCGCCCAGGGACAAGCTGCCTCCCACGCCAACTCAGGCTGCTTTGAGAGTGCCCATGGAGCTCTGCAAACTGAGACCAGTAACGTGGGCTGGTGGGTTTTGTCTCCTTGGGCAGAAGCATTTGCACTACTAGCTAGGCCCTCGGCCCTTTGGGGCCTGCTGCATGCTGGATTTCCACGAATATCAAGGTGCCGCCCAGGGACAAGCAGCCACCTGTGCCAACTCGGGCTGCTTTGAGAGTGCCCATGGAGCTCTGCAAACTGAGACCAGAAACGTGGGCTGGTAGGTTTTGTTTCCGCGGTCAGAAGCCTTTGTCAGTACCAGGTAGGCCATTATACTTCAGGGGCCGGCTGCCTGCTGAATTTCCACAAATATCAAGATGCCGCCCAGGGACAGGCTGCCACCCGAGGCAACTCAGGCTGCTTTGAAAGTGCCCATTGATCTCTGCAAACTTAGACCAGGAACGTGGGCTGGTGGGTTTTGTTTCCCCAGGCAGAAGACTTTCTGTGTACCATGTCGACCCTGGGCACTTCGGCGCCGGTGTCCTGCTGGATTTCCACGAATATCATGGTGCCTCCCAGGGACAAGCTGCCACCTGTGTCAAGTCGGGCTGCTTTGAGAGTGCCCATGGAGCTCTGCAAACTGAGACCAAGGACGTAGCGTGGTGAGTTTTGTTTTCCCAGGTAGAAGCCTTTCTCTGTTCCAGGTAGGCCCTTGTTCCTCAGGGGCAGGCTAGCAGCAGGACTTCCACGAATATCAAGATGCGGCGCAGGGACAAGCTGCCACCTGTGCCAACTCGGGCTGCTTTGAGAGTGCCCATGGAGCTCTACAAACTAAGATCAGGAGTGTGGACTGGTGGGTTTTGTTTCCCCGGGCAGAAGCCTTTCTCTGTTCCAGGTAGGCCCTGTGCCTCAGGGGCAGGCTGCCTGCTGGATTTCCTCGAATATCAAGATGCCGCCCAGGGACAAGCTGCCACGCATGCCAACTCGGGCTGCTTTGAGAGTGCCCATGGAGCTCTGCAAACTGAGACCTGAAACGCTGGGTTGTGGGTTTTGTTTCTCCTATACGAAGCCATTGACAATACCAGGTAGGCCTTTGGCCATTTGTGGCCGGCTGCCTGCTGGATTTCCACGAATATCAAGGTGCCGCCCAGGGACAAGCTGCCACCTGTGCCAACTCGGGCTGCTTTGAGAGTGCCCATGGATCTCTGCAAACCGAGACCAGGAACGTGGTGTGCTGAGTTTTGTTTTCCTGGGCAGAAGCCTTTGTCTGTAACAGGTAGGGCCTTTTTCCTCAGGGGCAGGATGCCTACTGGATTTCCACGAATCTGAAGATGCTGTCCAGGGACAAGCTGCCACCTGTGCCAACTCGGGCTGCTTTGAGAGTGCCCACGGAGCTCTGCTAACGGAGACCAGGAACGTGGGCTGGTGGGTTTTGTCTCCTTGGGCAGAAGCTTTTGCAGTACCAGGTAGGGCCTTGTTTCTCAGGAGCCGGCTGCTGGCTGGATTTCCACGAATATCAAGATGCCGCCCAGGGACAGGCTGCCACCTGTGCCAACTCGTGCTGCTTTGAGAGTGCCCATGGAGCTCTGCAAACTGAGACCAGGAACGTGGGGTGGTAGGTTTTGTTTCTGCGGGCAGAAGCCTTTGTCAGTACCAGG
>NW_024037242.1:0-83993 GCF_015832195.1 Motacilla alba alba | reverse complement strand
CCACCAGCCCACGTTCCTGGTCTCAGTTTGCAGAGCTCCATGGGCACTCTCAAAGCAGCCCGAGTTGGCGTGCAAGGCAGCTTGTCCCTGGGCGGCACCTTGATATTCGTGGAAATCCAGAAAGCGGCCTTATCCTAAGGTCTAGGGGCCTACCTAGTACTGACAAAGGCTTCTGCCCGCAGAAACAAAACCCACCACCCCACGTTCCTGGTCCCAGTTTGCAGAGCTCCATGGGCATTCTCAACGCAGCCCGAGTTGGCACAGATGGCAGCATGTCCCTGGGCGGCATCTTGATATTCGTGGATATCCAGCAGGCAGACGGCCCAAAAGAGCCGAGGGCCTACATGCTTCTGCAAATGCTTCTGCCCAAAGAGACAAAACCCACCACCCCACGTTCCTGGTCTCAGTTAGCCGAGATCCATGGGCACTCTCAAAGCAGCCCGAGTTGGCACAGGTGGCAGCTTGTCCCTGGGCGGCATCTTGATATACGTGGAAATCCAGAAGGAAGCAGCGTAACCTTAAGGAACATTGGCCTACCTAGTACTGACAAAGGCTTCTGCCCAAGGAGACAAAACCCACCAGCCCACGTTCTGGGTCTCAGTTTGCAGAGCTCCATGGGCACTCTCAAAGCAGCTCGAGTTGGCACGGGAGGCAGCTTGTCCCTGGGCGGCACTTTGATATTCGTGGAAATCCAGCAGGCAGTCGTCCGCAAAGGGCCGAGGGCCTACCTGGTACTGCAAATGCTTCTGCCCAATGAGACAAAACCCACCTGCCCACGTTCCTGGTCTCAGTTTGCAGAGCTCCATGGGCACTCTCAAAGCAGCCCGAGTTGGCACATCTGGCAGCTTGTCCCTGGGCGGCACCTTGATATTCGTGGAAATCCGGCAAGCAGCCTAACCCTAAGGAACAGGGGCCTACCTAGTACGGACAAAGGCTTCTCCATGGGGAAACAAAACCCACCAGCCCACGTTCCTGGTCTCAGTTTCAAGAGATCCATGGGCACTCTCAAAGCAGCCCTAATTGGCACAGGTGGCAGCTTGTCCCTGGGCGGCATCTTGATATTCGTGGAAATCCAGTAGGCAGCCTGCCCCTGAGAAACAATGCCCTACCTGGTACTGCAAATGCTTCTCCCCAAGGAGACAAAACCCACCAGCCCACGTTCCTGGTCTGAGATTCCAGGGCTAGGTGTGCACTCTCAAAGCAGCCCCAGTTGGCACGGGTGGCAGCTTGTCCCTGGGCGGCATCTTCAGATTCGTGGAAATCCAGCGGACCGCGGGCCGCAATGGGCCGAGGGCCTACCTGGTACTGCAAATGCTTCTACCGGCGGAAACAAAACCCACCACCCAATGTTCTTGGTCTCAGTTTGCAGAGCTCCATGGGCACTCTCAAAGCAGCCCGAGTAGGCCCAGGTGGCAGTTTGTCCCTGGGCGGCATCTTGATTTTCGTGGAAATCCCGCGGGCAGCCGGCCACAAAGGGCAGAGGGCCTACTTGGTACAGACAATGGCTTCTGCCCGGGGAAACAAAACTCACCAGCCCACGTTCCTGGTCTCAGTTTGCAGAGCTCCATGGACACTCTCAAAGCAGCCCGAGTTGGCACAGGTGGCAGCTTGTCCCTGGGCGGCACTTTCATATTCGTGGAAATCCAGGAGGCAAACGGCCACAAATGGCCGAAGGCCTACCTGGTATTGACAATAGCTTCGCCCAAGGGAAACAAAACCAACCGGCACACGTTCCTGGTCTCAGTTTGCAGAGCTCCATGGGCACTCTGAAAGCAGCCAGAGTTGGCACAGGTGGCAGCTTGTCCCTGGGCGGCATCTTCAGATTCGTGGAAATCCAGGAGGCAGCCTGCCCCTGAGAAACAATGCCCTACCTGGTACTGCAAATGCTTCTTCCCAAGAAGACAAAACCCACCAGCCCACGTTCCTGGTCTCAGATTCCAGTGCTCGGTGTGCACTCTCAAAGCAGCCCAAGTTGGCACGGGTGGCAGCTTGTCCCTGGGCGGCACCTTGATATTCGTGGAAATCCAGCGGACAGCCGGTCGCGATGGGACGAGGGCCTACCTGGTACTGAAAATGCTTCTCCCCAATGAGACAAAACCCACCAGCCCGCGTTCCTGGTCTCAGTTAGCAGAGATCCATGGGCACTCTCAAAGCAGCCCAAGTTGGCACAGGTGGCAGCTTGTCCCTGGGCGGCACCTTGATATTCGTGGAAATCCAGCGGACAGCCGGCCGCAATGGGACGAGGGCCGACCTGGTACTGCAAATGCTTCTACCCGCGGAAACAAAACCCACCACCAAATGTTCTTGGTCTCAGTTTGCAGAGCTCCATGGGCACTCTTAAAGCAGCCTGAGTTGGCACAGGTGGCAGCTTGTCCCTGGGCGGCACCTTGATATTCGTGGAAATCCAGAAGGCTGCCGGCCCCGAATGGCCGCTAAGGGCCTACTGGGTACTGACAAAGGCTTCTGCCAGCGGAAAACAAAACCCACCACCCCACGTTCCGGGTCCCAGTTTGCAGAGCTCCATGGGCATTCTCAAAGCAGCCCGATTTGGCACAGGTGGCAGCTTGTCCCTGGGCGGCATCTTGATATTCGTGGAAATCCAGCAAGCAGCCTAACCCTAAGGAACAGGGGCCTACCTAGTACTGACAAAGGCTTCTGCCCGCAGAAACAAAACCCACCACCCCACGTTCCTGGTCTCAGTTTGCAGAGCTCCATGGGCACTCTCAAAGCAGCCCGAGTTGGCACAGATGGCAGCTAGTCCCTGGGCGGCTACTTGATATTCGTGGATATCTAGCAGGCAGCAGGCCCCAAAGAGCCGAGGGCCTGCCTGGTACTGCAAATGCTTCTGCCCAAAGAGACAAAACCCACCAGCCCACGTTCCTGGTCTCAGTTAGCCGAGATCCTTGGGCACTCTCAAAGCAGCCCGAGTTGGCACAGGTGGCAACTTGTCCCTGGGCGGCATCTTGATATACGTGGAAATCCAGAAGGAAGCAGCCTAACCCTAAGGAACATTGGCGTACCTAGTACTGAAAAAGGCTTCTGCCCACGGAGACAAAACCCACCAGCCCACGTTCCTGGTCTCAGTTTGCAGAGCTCCATGGGCACTCTCAAAGCAGCCCGAGTTGGCACGGGAGGCAGCTTGTCCCTGGGCGGCGTCTTGATATTCGTGGAAATCCAGCCAGCAGCCTAACCCTTAGGAACAGGGGCCTACCTAGTACTGACAAAGGCTTCTCCCCGCAGAAACAAAACTCACCAGCCCACGTTCCTGGTCTCAGTTTGCAGAGCTCCATGGGCACTCTCAAAGCAGCCCGAGTTGGCACAGGTGGCAGCTTGTCCCTGGGCGGCACTTTCATATTCGTGGAAATCCAGGAGGCAGCCGGCCACAAATGGCCGTAGGCCTACCTGGTATTGACAATGGCTTCGTCCAAGGGAAACAAAACCCACCAGCCCACGTTCCTGCTCTCAGTTTGCAGAGCTCCATGGGCACTCTCAAAGCAGCCCGAGCTGGCGTGGGATGCAGCTTGTCCCTGGGCGGCATCTTGATATTCGTGGAAATCCTGCTGCCAGCCTGCTCCTGAGGTAGAAGGCACTACCTGGTACTGACAAAGGCTTCTGCCCAGGAAAACAAAACTAAGCACCCCACGTTCTTGGTCTCAGTTTGTAGAGATCCATGGGCACTCTCAAAGCAGCCCGAGTTGGCACAGGTGGCAGCTTGTCCCTGCGCGGCATCTTCCGATTTGTGGAAATCCAGCGGACAGCCAGCCGCCATGGGACGAGGGCCTACCTGGTACTGAAAATGCTTCTGCCCTCGGAAACAAAACCCACCAGCCCACGTTCCTGGTCTCAGTTTGCAGAGCTCCACGGGCACTCTCATAGAAGTCCGAGTTGGCGTGGGAGGCTGCTTGTCCCTGGGCGGCATCTTGATATTTGTGCAAATCCAGTAGGCTTCCGGCCCCGAATGGCTGAGGGCCTACCTGGTACTGACAAAGGCTTCTGCCAGCGGAAAACAAAACTATTACCCATGCTCCTGATCTCAGTTTTCAGAGCTCCATGGGCACTCTCAAAGCAGCCCGCGTTGGCATGAGTGGCAGGTTGTCCCTGGGCGGCATCTTCAGATTCGCGGAAATCCAGAAGGAAGCTGGCCCTCAAGGCCGAGGGCCTACCTGGTACTGCAAATGCTTCTGCCTAGAACAAAAGAACCTCTCTTCCCACATTCCTGGTCTCAGTTTGCAGAGCTCCATGGGCACTCTCAAAGCAGCCCGAGTACGCACAGGTGGCAGCTTGTCCCTGGGCGGCATCTTCAGATTCGTGGAAATCCAGCAGGCAGCCGGCACCGAAGGACCACGGGCTTTCCTGGAACTGTAAATGTTTCTGCACCTTGAAACAAAACTCAGCACCCCACATTCCTGGTCTCAGTTTGCAGAGCTCCATGGGCACTCTCAAAGCAGTGCGAGTTGCCACAGATGGCAGCTTGTCCCTGTGCGGCATCTTGACATTTGCGGACATCCAGCGGGCAGCCGGCCCTTGAGGGCCGTGGGCCTACCTGGTACTGACAAAGCTTCTGCCCCGGAAAACAAAACTCAGCACCCCTCATTCCTGGTCTCAGTTTGCAGAGCTCCATGGGCACTCTCAAAGCAGCCCGAGTTGGCACAGGTGGCAGCTTGTCCCTGGGCGGCATCTTCAGATTCGCGGAAATCCATCTGCCAAACCAGCCCCTAAGGGCCGAGGGTTCTGCCTGGTATGGACAAAGTCTTCTGCCCGGGAAAACTAAACTCACCACCCCACGTTCCTGGTCTCAGTTTCCAGAGCTCCATGGGCACTCTCAAATCAGCACGAGTTGGCACAGGTGGAAGTTTGTCCCTCGGTGGCATCTTGTTATTCGTGGCAATCCAGCGTGCAGCCGGCCCCGAAGGGCCAAGGTACTCCCTGGTACTGACAAATGTTTCTGCGCAAGGAAATAAAACCCACCACGCCACGTTCATGGTCTCAAATTGCAGAGCTCCATGGGCACTCTCAAAGCAGCCCGAGTTGGCACAGGTGGCAGCTTGTCCCTGGGAGGCATCTTGATATTGGCGGAAATCCAGCCGGCAGCTCCCCCTAAATACTGAGGGTCTACCTGCTACAGACAAAGGCTTCTGCCCCGGAAAAGAAAACTCACCACCCCACCGTTCCTGGTCTCAGTTTGCAGAGCTCCATGGGCACAGGCAAAGCAGCCCGAGTGTGCACAGTTGGCAGCTTGTCCCTTAGCGGCATTTTCAAATTCCCGGATATCCCCCAGGCAGACAGCCCCGAAGGGCCGAGGGACTATCTGGTACTGAGAAGGGCTTCTGCCCCGCAAAACAAAACCCACCAGCCCACGTTCCTGGTCTCAGTTTGCAGAGCTCCATGGGCAATCTCAAAGCAGCCCGAGTTGGCACAGGTGGCAGCTTGTCCCTCGGCGGCATCTTATTATTCATGGAAATCCTGCAGGCAGCCGGCACCGAAGGACCAAGGGCTTACCTGGTACTGTAAATATTTCTACCCCTGGAAACAAAACTCAGCACCCCACGGTCGTGGTCTCAGTTTGCAGAGCTCCATGGGCACTCTCTAAGAAGCCCGAGTTGGCACAGGTGGCAGCTTGTCCCTGGACGGAATCTTGACATTTGCGAACATCCAGCAGGCAGCCGGCCCCTGAGGTCCATGGGGCTACCTTCTACTGACAACGCTTCTGCCCCGGAAAACAAAATTCAGCACCCCTCATTCCTGCTCTCAGTTTGCAGATCTCCATGGGCACTCTCAAAGCAGCCCAAGTAGGCACTGGTGGCAGCTTGTCCCTGGGCGGCATCTTCAGATTCGCGGAAATCCCACGAGCAGCTGGCCCTGAAGGGCCAAGGGCCTTCCTGGTACTGACAAATGCTTCTGCCCGGGGAAATAAAGCCCACATCCCGATGTTCCTGGTCTCCGTTAGCAGAGATCCATGGGCACTCTCAAAGCAGCCCGCGTTGGCACTGGTGGCAGCTTGTCCCTGGGCGGCATCTTCCGATTCGTGGAAATCCAGTAGCAAGCTGGCTCCGAAAGCCCATGGGCCTACCTGGTACTGATAAAGGCTTCTGCCCCGGAAAACAAAACTCACCAACCAACGTTCCTGGTCTCCGTTTGCAGAGCTCCATGGGCACTCTCAAAGCAGCGCGAGTTGGCACAGGTGGCATCTTGTCCCTGGGCGGCATCTTGATATTCGTGGAAATCCAGCAGGCAGCAGGCCCCAAAGGGCCGAATACCTAGATAGTAGGGCAAATGCTTCTGCCCAAAGAGACAAAACCCACCAGCCCATGTTCTGGGTCTCAGTTTGCAGAGCTCCATGGGCACTCTCAAAGCAGCCCGAGTTGCCACAGGTGGCAGCTTGTCCCTGGGCGGCATCTTGATATTCGTGGATATCCAGCAGGCAGCAGGCCCCAAAGAGCCGAGGGCCTACCTGGTACTGCAAATGCTTCTGCCCGCAGAAACAAAACCCACCACCCCACGTTCCTGGTCTCAGTTAGCCGAGATCCTTGGGCACTCTCAAAGCAGCCCGAGTTGGCGTGGGAGGCAGCCTGTCCCTGCGCGGCATCTTGATATACGTGGAAATCCAGAAGGAAGCAGCCTAACCCTAAGGAACATTGGCGTACCTAGTACTGAAAAAGGCTTCTGCCCACGGAGACAAAACCCAGCAGCCCACGTTCCGGGTCTCAGTTTGCAGAGCTCCATGGGCACTCTCAAAGCAGCCCGAGTTGGCACAGGGGGCAGCTTGTCCCTGGGCGGCATCTTTAGATTCGTGGAAATCCAGCAGGCAGCTGGCCACAAAAGGCCGAGGGCTTACCTGGTATTGACAATGGCTTCGTCCTAGGGAAACAAAACCCACCAGCCCACGTTCCTGGTCTCAGTTTGCAGAGCTTCATGGGCACTCTCAAAGCAGCCTGAGTTGGCACAGGTGGCAGCTTGTCCCTGGGAAGCATCTTGATATTCGTGGAAATCCAGCAGGCAGCCTGCCCCTAAGGAACAAGGCCCTACCTGGTACTGACAAAGGCTTCTGCCCGGGGAAAAAAAACCCACCACCGCACGTACCTGGTCTCAGTTTGCAGTGCTCCATGGGCACTCTCAAAGCAGCCTGAGTTGGAGCAGGTGGCAGCTTGTCCCTGGGCGGCATCTTGATATTCGTGGAAATCGAGCTAGCAGACGGACCCGAAAGGCCGAGGGCCTACCTGGTACTGACAAAGGCTTCTGCCCAAGGAGACAAAACCCACCACCCCACATTCCTGGTCTCAGTTTGCAGAGCTCCATGGGCACTCTCAAAGCAGCCCGAGTTGGCACAGGTGGCAGCTTGTCCCTGGGCGGCATGTTCATGTTCGTGTAAATCCAGCAGGCAGCTGGCCGCAAAAGGCCGAGGGCTTACCTGGTATTGACAATGGCTTCGTCCTAGGGAAACAAAACCCACCCGCCCACGTTCCTGGTCTCAGTTTGCAGAGCTTCATGGGCACACTCAAAGCAGCCCGAGTTGGCGCGGGTGGCAGCTTGTCCCTGGGCGGCATCTTGATATTCGTGGAAATCCAGCAAGCAGCCTAACCAGAAGGAATAGGGGCATACCTAGTATTGACAAGTCTTCTGCCCAGGGAAACAAAACCTACCAGCCCACGTTCCAGGTCTCATTTTGCAGAGCTCTGTGGGAACTCTCAAAGCTGCCCGAGTTGGCACGGATGGCAGCTTGTCCCTGGGTGGCATCTTGATATTCGTGGAAATCCAGCAGGCAGCCTGCCCCTGAGGAACAAGGCCCTACGTGGTACTGACAAAGGCTTCTGCCTGGGGAAAAAAAACCCACCAGCCCACGTTCCTGGTCTCAGTTTGCAGAGCTCCATGGGCACTCTCAAAGCAGCCCTAGTTGGCACAGGTGGCAGCTTGTCCCTGGGCGGCATCTTGATATTCGTGGAAATGCAGCCGGCAGACGGACCCGAAAGGCCGAGGGCCTACCTGGTATTGACAAAGGCTTCTGCCCAAGGAGACAAAACCCACCAGTACACGTTCCTGGTCTCAGTTTGCAGAGCTCCATGGGCACTCTCAAAGCAGCCCGAGTTGTCACAGGTGGCAGCTTGTGCCTGGGCGGCATCTTGGTATTTGGGGAAATCCAGCGGACCACCGGCCGCGATGGGCCGAGGGACTACCTGGCACTGAAAATGCTTCTGCCCGGGGAAACAAAACCCACACGCCCACGTTTTTGGTCTCAGTTTGCAGAGCTCCGTGGGCACGCTCAAAGCAGCCCGAGTTGGCACAGGTGGCAGCTTGTCCCTGGGCGGCATCTTCAGATTCGTGGAAATCCAGCAGGCAGCCGGCCAGTGAGGAACAAGGCCCTACCTGGTATAGAGAAAGTCTTTTGCCTCGGAAAACAAAACCCACCAGCCCACGTTCCTGGTCTCAGTTTGCAGAGCTCCATGGGCACTCTCAAAGCAGCCCGAGTTGGCACAGGTGGCAGCTTGTCCCTGGGCGGCATCTTTAGATTCGTGGAAATCCAGCAGGCAGCTGGCCAGAAAAGGCCGAGGGCTTACCTGGTATTGACAATGGCTTCGTCCTAGGGAAACAAAACCCACCAGCCCACGTTCCTGGTCTCAGTTTGCAGAGCTCCATGGGCACTCTCAAAGCAGCCTGAGTTGGCGCAGGTGGCAGCTTGTCCCTGGCGGCATCTTCAGATTCGTGGAAATCCAGCGGACAACCGGCCGCGATGGTCCGAGGGCCTACCTGGTACTGCAAATGCTTCAGCCCGCGGTAACAAATCCCACAATCCGGAATTCCTGGTCTCAGTTTGCAGAGCTCTGTGGGAACTCTCAAAGCTGCCCGATTTGGCACGGGTGGCAGCTTGTCCATGGGCTGCATCTTCAGATTCGTGGAAATCCAGCAGGCAGCCGGCCCGTGACGAACAAGGCCCTACCTGGTACTGACAAAGGCTTCTGCCCGGGGAAAAAAAACCCACCACTCCACGTTCCTGGTCTCAGTTTGCAGAGCTCCATGGGCACTCCCAAAGCAGCCCGAGTTGGCACAGGTGGCAGCTTGTCCCTGGGCGGCACCTTGATATTTTTTGAAATCCAGCAGGCAGACGGCCGCGATGGGCCGAGGGCCTACCTGGTACTGACAAATGCTTCTGCCCGGGGAAACAAACCCACCAGCCCACGTTCCTGGTCTCAGTTTGCAGAGCTCCATGGGCACTCTCAAAGCAGCCCGAGTTGGCACAGGTGGCAGCTTGTCCCTGGGCGGCATCTTGATATTCGTGGAAATCCAGCGGGCAGCCGGCCCTGAAGGACCAAGGGCCTACCTGGTACAGACAAAGTCTTCTGCCCCGGAAAACAAATCTCACCCCCAAAAGTTCCTGGTCTCAGTTTGCAGAGTTCCTTGGCATCCTCAAAGCAGCCTGAGTTGGCACAGGTGGTAGCTTGTCCCTGGGCGACATCTTGATATTCACGGAAATCCAGCATGCAGCCGGCCCCTATGGAAAATGGGCCCATGTGGTACAGACAAATGTTTCTGCCCCTAAAACAAAACTCACCGCCCCGCTTTCCTGGTCTCAGTTTGCAGAGCTCCATGGGCAATCTCAAAGCAGCCCGAGTTGGCACATGTGGCAGTTTGTACCTGGTCGGCATCTTGATATTCGCAGAAATCCAGTGAGCAGATGGCCCCTAAGTGCCAAGTACCTTCCAGGTACTCACCAAGGTTTTCTGCCCCGGAAAAGAAAACGTACCATCCCACGTTCCTGGTCTCACTTTGCAGAGCTCCATGGGCACTCTCAAAGCAGCCTGAGTTGGCACAGGTGGCAGCTTGTCCCTGGGCGGCATCTTGATATTCGTGGAAATCCAGAAGGAAGCTGGCCCCGAAGGGCCGAGGGCCTACCTGGTACTGACAAAGGCTTCTGCCCTGGGAAACAAAATTCGCCAACACACATTCCTGGTCTAACTTCGCAGAGCTCCATGGGCACTCTCAAAACAGCCCGAGTTGGCACAGGTGGCAGTTTGTCCCTCGGCGGCATCTTGATATTGGCGGAAATCTGGCGGGCAGCCGGCCCCGAAGGACCAAGGGCCTACCTGGTACAGGCAACGCCTTCTGCCCCGGAAAACAAATCTCACCCCACAAAGTTCCTCGTCTCAGTTTGCAGAGTTCCTTGGGCATTCTCAAAGCAGCACGAGTTGGCACAGGTGGTAGCTTGTCCCTGGGGGGCATCTCGATATTCGCGGAAATCCAGCGAGCAGCCGGCCCCTAAGGGCCAAGTGCCTTCCTGGTATTGACCAAGGTTTTCTGCCCTGGAAAACAAAACGTACCACCCCACGTTCCTGGTCTCAGTTTGCAGAGCAGCATGTGCACTCTCAAAGCAGGCGGCGTAGGCACAGGTGGCAGCTTGTCCCTGGACAGCATTTTCAGATTCGCGGAAATGCAGCTGCCAGCCGAGCCTTATGGTCCGAGGGCCTACCTGCTACAAACAACCGCTTCTGCTCCGGAAAACAAAACTCAGAACCCGACATTCCTGGTCTCAGTTTTCAGAGCTCCATGGGCACTCTCAAAGCAGCCCGAGTTGTAACAGGTGGCAGCTTGTCCCTGGGCGGCATCTTGATATTCGTGGAAATCCAGAAGGAAGCTGGCCTCAAAGAACAAAGGGCCTACCTGGTACTGAGAAAGGCTTCTGCCCTGGGAAACAAAATTCACCACCCTACGTTCCTGGTCTCAGTTTGCAGAGCTCCATGGGCACTCTCAAAGCAGCCTGAGTTGGCACAGGTGGCAGCTTGTCCATGGGCGGCATCTACAGATTGGCTGAAATCCCGCTGCCAGCCGGCCCAGAAGGTCTGAGGGCCTACCTGTTACAAGCAAAGTCTTCTGCCCCGGAAAACAAAACTCAGCACCCCACGTTCCAAGTCTCAGTTTGCAGAGCTCCATGGGCACTCTCAAAGCAGCCAGAGTTAGCTTAGGTGGCAGCTTGTCACTGGGCAGAATCTTCATAGTCGCGGAAATCCAGCAGGCAGCCGGCCCCTAAGGAACAAGGGCCTAACTGGTACAGACAAAGGCTTCTAACCAGGAAAACAAAACTCAGCACCCCACATTTCGTGGTCTAAGTTTGCAGAGCCGCATGGGCAGACTCTAAGCAGACCAAATTGGCACAGGTTGCAGCTTGTCCCTGGGCGTCATCTTGATATTCGTGGAAATCCAAAAGCCAGCCTGCCTCGAAGGGCCGAGGGCTTACCTGGTACTGTAAATGCTTCCGCCCTGGAAAACAAAAGTCACCACCCCACGTTCCTGGTCTCAGTTTGCAGAGCTCCATGGGCACTCTCAAAGCAGCCCGAGTTGGCACAGGTTGCAGCTTGTCCCTGGGCGGCTTCTTCAGATTCGCGGAAATCCAGCCACCAGACAACCCCGAATGGCCGAGGGCCTACCTGGGACTGATAAAGGTTTCTGCCCCGGAAAACAAACCTCACTTCCCACTTACCTGGTCTCAGTTTTCAGAGCTCCATGGGCACTCTCAAAGGAGCCCGAGTTGGCACAGGTGGCAGCTTGTCCCTGGGCGGCATCATGATTTCTTGGAAATCCAAAAAAAAGCAGGCCCCGAAGGGCCGCGGGCCGACCTGCTACAGACAAAGGCTTTTGCCCAGGGAAACAAAATTCGCCAACCCACGTTCCTGCTCTCAGTTTGCAGAGCTCCATGGGCACTCTCAAAGCAGCCCGAGTTGGAATAGGTGGCAGCTTGTCCCTGGGCGGCATCTTCAGATGCGCAGAAATCCAACTGCCAGCCGGCCACGAATGCCCGAGGGCCTACCTGGTACAGACAAAGGCTTCTGCCCCTGAAAACAAAACCCACCACCCCACGTTCCTGGTCTCAGTTTGCAGAGCTCCATGGGCACTCTCAAAGCAGCCCGAGTTGGCACAGGTGGCAGCTTGTCCCTGGGCGGCATCTTGATATTCGTGGAAATCCAGCAGGCAGCCGGCCACTAAAGGCCGAGGGCCTACCAGGTACTGAAAAAGGGTTCTGCCCAGGGAATCAAAACCCACAAACCCACGTTCCAGGTCTCAATTTCCAGAGCTCCATGGGCAGTCTCAAAGCAGCCCAAGGTAACACAGGTAGCATCTTGTCCCTCGGCGGCACCTTGATATTCGTGGAAATCCAGCAGACAGCCCGCCCCAAGGGGCCGAGGGCCTACCTGGTACAGAGAAAGGCTTCTGCCAAGGAAAGCAAAACCCCACCACCCCACATTCCTAGTCTCAGTTTGCAGAGCTCCATGGGCACTCTCAAAGCAGTCCGAGTTGGCAATGGTGGCAGCTTGTGCCTGGGCGGCATCTTGATATTTGTGGAAATCCAACGGGCAGCCGGCCCTCAAGTGCCGAGGGCTTCCTTGAACAGACAAAGGCTTCTGCCCGGGAAAAGAAGACCCAATACCCCACGTTCCTGGTCTCAGTTTGAAGAGCTCTGTGGGCACTCTCAAAGCAACCGCAGTTTCCACTGGTGGCAGCTTGTCACTGGGCGGCATCTTCAGATTCGTGGAAATCCAGCAGGCAGCCGGCCCCTAAGGGCCAAGGGCATACCTGGTATAGACAAATGCTCCTGCCAAGGGAAATAAAACCCACCACCCCACGTCCCTGGTCTCAGTTTGCAGAGCTCCATGGGCACTCTCAAAGCAGCACCAGTTGGCAATGGTGGCACATTGTCCCTGGGCGGCATCTTGATATTCGTGGAAAGCCAGCAGGCAGCCAGCCCCGAAGGGCCGAGTGCTGTCATAGTACAGTGAAAGGATTCTGCCCGGGGAAACAAAACCCACCACCCCACGTCCCTGGTCTCAGTTTGCAGAGCTCCATGGGCACTCTCAAAGCAGACCGAGTTGGCAATGGTGGCAGCTTGTCCCTGGGCGGCATCTTGATATTTGTGGAAATCCAAAAAAAAGCTGGCCGCGAAGGGCCGCGGGCCTACCTGGTACTGACAAAGGCTTCTGCCCGGGGAAACAAAATTCAGCAACCCACGTTCCTGCTCTCAGTATGCAGAGCTCCATGGGCACTCTCAAAGCAGCCCGAGTTTGAATAGGTGGCAGCTTGTCCCTGGGTGGCATCTTCAGATTCGCGGAAATCCAGCGGCCAGACACCCCTAAGGTCCAAGGGCCTACCTTCTACTGACAAAGGCTTCTGCCCTTGAAAACAAAACTCACCACCCCACCTTCCTGGTCTCAGTTTGCAGAGCTCCATGGGCACTCTCAAAGCAGCCCGACTTGGCACAGGTGGCAGATTGTCCCTGGGCGGCATCTTCAGATTCGCGGAAATCCAGCAGGCAGCCTGCCACGAATGCCCGAGGGCCTAACTGCTTATGAGAAATGCTTCTGCCCCGGAAAACAAAACTCACCGCCCCACGTTCCTGGTCTCAGTTTGCACAGCTCCATGGGCACTCTCAAAGCAGCCCAAGGTAGCACAGGTGGCAGATTGTGCCTGGGCGGCATCTTGATATTCGTGGAAATCCAGCAGGCAGCCGGCCCTGAAGTGCAGAGGGCTTCCTTGAACAGACAAAGGCTTCTGCCCGGGAAAAGAAGACCCACCACCCAATGTTCCTGGTCTCAGTTTGCAGAGCTCCGTGGGCACTCTCAAAGCAGCCCCAGTTGGCACAGGTGGCAGCTTGTGCCTGGGCGGCATCTTGATATTGGTGGAAATCCAGCTGCCAGCCGGCCCCTAAGTGCCGAGGGCCTACCTGGTACTGACAAAGGCTTCTGCCTCGGAAAACAAAACCCACCACGCCACGTTCCTGGTCTCAGTTTGAAGAGCTCCATGAGCAATCTCAAAGCAACCCGAGTTGGCACATATGGCAGCTTGTCCCTGGGTGGCATCTTCAGATTCACGGAAATCCAACTGCCAGCCTGCCCCAAAAGGGCCGAGGGCCTACATGGTACTGACAAAGGCTTCTGCTCCTGAAAACAAAACTCAGTACCCCATGTTCCTGGTCTCAGTTTTCAGAGCTCCGTGGGCACTCTCAAAGCAGCCCGAGTTGGCAATGGTGGCAGCTTGTCCCTGGGCGGCATCTTGATATTCGTGGAAATCCAAAAAAAACCTGGCCCCGAAGGGCCGAGGGCCTACCTGCTACTGACAAAGGCTTCTGCCAAGGGAAACAAAATTCGCTAACCCACGTCCCTGGTCTCAGTTTGCAGAGCTCCATGGGCACTCTCAAAGCAGCCTGAGTGTGCAATGGTGGCACCTTGTCCCTGGGCGGCATCTTGATATTCGTGGATATCCCGCAGACAGCCCGCCCCTAAGGAACAAGGAACCACCTGGAAGTGACGAAGGCTTCTGCCCTTTGAAAACAAAACCCACCACCCCACGTTCCTGGTCTCAGTTTGCAGAGCTCCATGGGCACACTCAAAGCAGCCCGAGTTGGCACAGGTTGCAGCTTGTCCCTGGGCAGCATCTTCAGATTCGTGGAAATCCAGCCACCAGACAACCCCGAATGGCCGAGGGCCTACCTGGGATTGACAAAGGTTTCTGCCCCGGAAAAAAAACCTCACTTTCCACTTACCTGGTCTCAGTTTGCAGAGCTCCATGGGAACTCTCAAAGCAGCCCAAGATGGCAAAGGTGGGAGCTTGTCCCTGGGCGGCGTCTTGATTTTCGTGGAAATCCAAAAAAAACCTGGCCCCGAAGGGCCGAGGGCCTACCTGCTACTGACAAAGGCTTCTGCCCAGGGAAAGAAAATTCGCTAGCCCACGTTCCTGGCCTCAGTTTGCAGAGCTCCATGGGCACTCTCAAAGCAGCCCGAGTTGGCACAGGTGGCAGCTTGTCCCTGGGCGGCATCTTCAGATTCGCGGAAATCCAGCGGCCAGACACCCCTAAGGTCCAAGGGCCTACCTAGTACTGACAAAGGCTTCTGCCCCTGAAAACAAAACTCACCACCCCACCTTCCTGGTCTCAGTTTGCAGAGCTCCATGGGCACTCTCAAAGCAGCCCGACTTGGCACAGGTGGCAGATTGTCCCTGGGCGGCATCTTCAGATTCGTAGAAATCCAGCAGGCAGCCTGCCACGAATGCCCGTGTGCCTAACTGCTTATGAGAAATGCTTCTGCCCTGGAAAACAAAACTCACCGCCCCACGTTCCTGGCCTCAGTTTGCAGAGCTCCATGGGCACTCTCAAAGCAGCCCAAGGTAGCACAGGTGGCAGCTTGTCCCTGGGCGGCACCTTGATATTCGTGGAAATCCAGCAGGCAGACGGCCCCAAGGGGGCGAGGGCCTACCTGGTCGTGACAAAGGCTTCTGCCCGGGGAAACAAAACCCACCACCCCACGTTCCTGGTCTCAGTTTGAAGAACTCCATGAGCAATCTCAAAGCAACCCGAGTTGGCACATGTGGCAGCTTGTACCAGGGTGGCATCTTCAGATTCGCGGAAATCCAACTGCCAGCCTGCCCCAAAGGGCCGAGGGCCTACCTGGTACTGACAAAGGCTTCTGCCCAGGGAAACAAAACCCACCACCCCACGTTCCTGGTCTCAATTTCCAGAGCTCCATGGGCACTCTCAAAGCAGCCCGAGTTGGACTAGGTTGCAGCTTGTCCCTCGGCGGCATCTTCAGATTCGCGGAAATCCTGATGCCAGTCGGCCACAAATGGCCGAGGGCCTAACAGCTACTGACAAAGGCTTCTGCCCGGGGAAACAAAGCCCACCAACCCACGTCCCTGATCTCACTTTGCAGAGCTCCATGGGCACTCTCAAAGCAGCCCGACTTGGCACAGGTGGCAGCTTGTGCCTGGGCGGCATCTTGATATTCGTGGAAATCCAGCAGGCAGCCGGCCCTGAAGTGCAGAGGGCTTCCTTGAACAGAGAAAGGCTTCTGCCCGGGAAAAGAAGACCCACCACCCAAAGTTCCTGGTCTCCGTTTGCAGAGCTCCGTGGGCACTCTCAAAGCAGCCCGAGTTGGCACAGGTGGCAGCTTGTCCCTGGGCGGCATCTAGATATTTGTGGAAATCCAGCTGCCAGCCGGCCCCTAAGTGCCGAGGGCCTACCTGGTACTGACAAAGGCTTCTGCCTCGGAAAACAAAACCCACCAACCCACGTTCCTGGTCTCAGTTTGAAGAGCTCCATGAGCAATCTTAAAGCAACCCGAGTTGGCATATATGGCAGCTTGTCCCTGGGTGGCATCTTCAGATTCACGGAAATCCAACTGCCAGCCTGCCCCAAAAGGGCCGAGGGCCTACCTGGTACTGACAAAGGCTTCTGCCCCGGAAAACAAAACTCACTACCCCATGTTCCTGGTCTCAGTTTTCAGAGCTCCATGGGCACTCTCAAAGCAGCCCAAGTTGGCAATGGTGGCAGCTTGTCCCTGGGCGGCATCTTGATATTCGTGGAAATCCAAAAAAAACCTGGCCCCGAAGGGCCGAGAGCCTACCTGCTACTGACAAACGCTTCTGCCAAGGGAAACAAAATTCGCTAACCCACGTTCCTGGTCTCAGTTTGCAGAGCTCCATGGGCACTCTCAAAGCAGCCCGAGTTTGCAATGGTGGCAGCTTGTCCCTGGGCGGCATCTTGATATTCGTGGATATCCCGCAGGCAGCCCGCCCCTGAGGAACAAGGAACCACCTGGAAGTGACGAAGGCTTCTGCCCTTTGAAAACAAAACCCTCCACCCCACGTTCCTGGTCTCAGTTTGCAGAGCTCCATGGGCACTCTCAAAGCAGCCCGAGTTGGCACAGGTTGCAGCTTGTCCCTGGGCAGCATCTTCAGATTCGTGGAAATCCAGCCACAAGACAACCCCGAATACCGAGGGCCTACCTGGGAATGACAAAGGTTTCTGCGCCGGAAAACAAACCTCACTTTCCACTTACCTGGTCTCAGTTTGCAGAGCTCCATGGGAACTCTCAAAGCAGCCCAAGATGGCAAAGGTGGCAGCTTGTCCCTGGGCGGCGTCTTGATTTTCGTGGAAATCCAAAAAAAAGCTGGCAGCCCGAAGGGCCGCGGGCGTACCTGCTACTGACAAAGGCTTCTGCCCAGGGACACAAAATTCAGCAACCCACGTTCCTGCTCTCAGTATGCAGAGCTCCATGGGCACTCTCAAAGCAGCCCGAGTTGGCAATGGTGGCAGCTTGTCCCTGGGCGGCATCTTTATATTTGTGGATATCCCGCAGGCAGCCCGCCCCTGAGGAACAAGGGACCACCTGGAAGTGACGAAGGCTTCTGCCCGGGAAAACAAAACCCTCCACCCCACGTTCCTGGTCTCAGTTTGCAGAGCTCCATGGGCACTCTCAAAGCAGCCCGAGTTGGCACAGGTGGAAGCTTGTCCCTGGGCGGCATCTTCAGATTCGTGGAAATCCAGCCACCAGACAACCCCAAATGGCCGAGGGCCTACCTGGGACTGACAAAGGCTTCTGCCCCGGAAAACAAACCTCACTTTCCACTTACCTGGTCTCAGTTTGCAGAGCTCCATGGGCACTCTCAAAGCAGCACCAGTTGGCACAGGTGGCAGCTTGTGCCTGGGAGGCATCTTGATATTCGTGGATATCCAAAATAAAGCTGGCCCCGAAGGGCCGCCGGCCTACCTGGTACAGACAAAGGCTTCTGCCCACGGAAACAAAACCCACCACCCCACGTTCCTGGTCTCAATTTCCAGAGCTCCATGGGCACACTCAAAGCAGCCCGAGTTGGAATAGGTTGCAGCTTGTCCCAGGGTGGCATCTTCAGATTCGCGGAAATCCTGATGCCAGCCAGCCACGAATGCCCGAGGGCCTAACTGCTACTGACAAAGGCTTCTGCCCCGGAAAACAAAAGTCACCACCCCACGTTCCTGGTCTCAATTTCCAGAGGTCCATGGGCACTCTCAAAGCAGCCCAAAGTAGCACAGGTTGCAGCTTGTCCCTGGGCGGCATCTTGATATTCGTGGAAATCCAGCAGGCAGCCCGCCCAAGGGGCCGAGGGCCTACCTGGTACTGACAAAGGCTTCTGCCCGAGGAAACAAAGCCCACCAACCCACGTCCCTGGTCTCAGTTTGCAGAACTCCATGGGCACTCTCAAAGCAGCCTGAGTTGGCAATGGTGGCAGCTTGTGCCTGGGCGGCATCTTGATATTCGTGGAAATCCAGCAGGCAGCCGGCCCTGAAGTGCAGAGGGCTTCCTTGAACAGACAAAGGCTTCTGCCCGGGAAAAGAAGACCCACCACCCAAAGTTCCTGGTCTCAGTTTGCAGAGCTCCGTGGGCACTCTCAAAGCAGCCCCAGTTGGCACAGGTGGCAGCTTGTGCCTGGGCGGCATCTTGATATTGGTGGAAATCCAGCTGCCAGCCAGCCCCTAAGTGCCGAGGGCCTACCTGCTACTGACAAAGGCTTCTGCCTCGGAAAACAAAACCCACCACCCCACCTTCCTGATCTCAGTTTGCAGAGCTCCATGGGCACTCTCAAAGCAGCCCGACTTGGCACAGGTGGCAGATTGTCCCTGGGCGGCATCTTGATATTCGCGGAAATCCAGCAGGCAGCCTGCCACGAATGCCCGAGGGCCTAACTGCTTATTGCAAATGCTTCTGCCCTGGAAAACCAAACTCACCGCCCTACGTTCCTGGTCTCAGTTTGCAGAGGTCCATGGGCACTCTCAAAGCAGCCCAAAGTAGCACAGGTTGCAGCTTGTCCCTGGGCGGCACCTTGATATTCGTGGAAATCCAGCAGGCAGCCCGCCCAAGGGGCCGATAGCCTACATGATACTGACAAAGGCTTCTGCCCGAGGAAACAAAGCCCACCAACCCACGTCCCTGGTCTCAGTTTTCAGAGCTCCATGGGCACTCTCAAAGGAGCCCGAGTTGGCAATGGTGGCAGCTTGTGCCTGGGCGGCATCTTGATATTCGTGGAAATCCAGCAGGCAGCCGGCCCTGAAGTGCAGAGGGCTTTCTTGAACAGACAAAGGCTTCTGCCCGGGAAAACAAGACCCACCACCCAAAGTTCCTGGTCTCAGTTTCTGGAAAACCAAACTCACCGCCCTACGTTCCTGGTCTCAGTTTGCAGAGGTCCATGGGCACTCTCAAAGCAGCCCAAAGTAGCACAGGTTGCAGCTTGTCCCTGGGCGGCACCTTGATATTCGTGGAAATCCAGCAGGCAGCCCGCCCAAGGGGCCGATAGCCTACATGATACTGACAAAGGCTTCTGCCCGAGGAAACAAAGCCCACCAACCCACGTCCCTGGTCTCAGTTTTCAGAGCTCCATGGGCACTCTCAAAGGAGCCCGAGTTGGCAATGGTGGCAGCTTGTGCCTGGGCGGCATCTTGATATTCGTGGAAATCCAGCAGGCAGCCGGCCCTGAAGTGCAGAGGGCTTTCTTGAACAGACAAAGGCTTCTGCCCGGGGTTCCTGGTCTCAAAACAAGACCCACCACCCAAAGTTCCTAGTCTCAGTTTGCAGAGCTCCGTGGGCACTCTCAAAGCAGCCCCAGTTGGCACAGGTGGCAGCTTGTCCCTGGGCGGCATCTAGATATTGGTGGAAATCCAGCTGCCAGCCGGCCCCTAAGTGCCGAGGGCCTACCTGCTACTGACAAAGGCTTCTGCCTCGGAAAACAAAACCCACCACACCACTTTCCTGGTCTCAGTTTGAAGAACTCCATGAGCAATCTCAAAACAACCCGAGTTGGCACATATGGCAGCTTGTCCCTGGGTGGCATCTTCAGATTCACGGAAATCCAACTGCCAGCCTGCCCCAAAAGGGCCGAGGGCCTACCTGGTACTGACAAAGGCTTCTGCCCCGGAAAACAAAACTCAGTACCCCATGTTCCAGGTCTCAGTTTTCAGAGCTCCATGGGCACTCTCAAAGCAGCCCGAGTTGGCACAGGTTGCAGCTTGTCCCTGGGCAGCATCTTCAGATTCGTGGAAATCCAGCCACCAGACAACCCCGAATGGCCGAGGGCCTACCTGGGACTGACAAAGGTTTCTTCCCCGGAAAACAAACCTCACTTTCCACTTACCTGGTCTCAGTTTGCAGAGCTCCATGGGCACTCTCAAAGCAGCACCAGTTGGCACAGTTGGCAGCTTTTGCCTGGGAGGCATCTTGATATTCGTGGAAATCCAAAATAAAGCTGGCCCCGAAGGGCCGCCGGCCTACCTGGTAGAGACAAAGGCTTCTGCCCAGGGAAACAAAACCCACCACCCCACGTTCCTGGTCTCAATTTCCAGAGCTCCATGGGCACACTCAAAGCAGCCCGAGTTGGAATAGGTTGCAGCTTGTCCCAGGGTGGCATCTTCAGATTCGCGGAAATCCCGATGCCAGCCGGCCACGAATGCACGAGGGCCTAACTGCTACTGACAAAGGCTTCTGCCCCGGAAAACAAAAGTCACAAACCCACGTTCCTGGTCTCAATTTCCAGAGGTCCATGGGCACTCTCAAAGCAGCCCAAAGTAGCACAGGTTGCAGCTTGTCCCTGGGCGGCACCTTGATATTCGTGGAAATCCAGCAGGCAGCCCGCCCAAGGGGCCGAGGGCCTACCTGGTACTGACAAAGGCTTCTGCCCGAGGAAACAAAGCCCACCAACCCACGTTCCTGGTCTCAGTTTGCAGAGCTCCATGGGCACTCTCAAAGCAGCCCGAGTTGGCAATGGTGGCAGCTTGTCCCAGGGCGGCATCTTGATATTCGTGGAAATCCAGCAGGCAGCCGGCCCTGAAGTGCAGAGGGCTTCCTTGAACAGACAAAGGCTTCTGCCCGGGAAAAGAAGACCCACCACCCAAAGTTCCTGGTCTCAGTTTGCAGAGCTCCGTGGGCACTCTCAAAGCAGCCCCAGTTGGCACAGGTGGCAGCTTGTGCCTGGGCGGCATCTTGATATTGGTGGAAATCCAGCTGCCAGCCGGCCCCTAAGTGCCGAGGGCCTTCCTGCTACTGACAAAGGCTTCTGCCTCGGAAAAAAAAACCCACCACCCCACCTTCCTGGTCTCAGTTTGCAGAGCTCCATGGGCAATCTCAAAGCAGCCCGAGTTGGCACAGGTGGCAGCTTGTCCCTGGGCGGCATCTTGATATTCGCGGAAATCCAGCAGGCAGCCTGCCACGAATGCCCGAGGGCCTAACTGCTTATGACAAATGCTTCTGCCCCGGAAAACAAAACTCACCGCCCCACGTTCCTGGTCTCAGTTTGCAGAGCTCCATGGGCGCTCTCAAAGCAGCCCAAGATGGCAAAGGTGGCAGATTGTCCCTGGGCGGCACCTTGATATTCGTGGAAATCCAGCAGGCAGACCGCCCCAAGGGGGCGAGGGCCTACCTGGTACTGACAAAGGCTTCTGCCCAGGGAAACAAAACCCACCACCCCACGTTCCACATCTCAGTTTGAAGAACTCCATGAGCAATCTCAAAGCAACCCGAGTTGGCACATGTGGCAGCTTGTCCCTGGGTGGCATCTTCAGATTCACGGAAATCCAACTGCCAGCCTGCCCCAAAAGGGCCGAGGGCCTACCTGGTACTGACAAAGGCTTCTGCCCCGGAAAACAAAACTCAGTACCCCATGTTCCTGGTCTCAGTTTTCAGAGCTCCATGGGCACTCTCAAAGCAGCCCTAGTTGGAAATGGTGGCAGCTTGTCCCTGGGCGGCATCTTGATATTCGTGGAAATCCAAAAAAAACCTGGCCCCGAAGGGCCGAGGGCCTACCTGCTACTGACAAAGGCTTCTGCCAAGGGAAACAAAATTCGCTAACCCACGTTCCTGGTCTCAGTTTGCAGAGCTCCATGGGCACTCTCAAAGCAGCCCGAGTTTGCAATGGTGGCAGCTTGTCCCTGGGCGGCATCTTGATATTCGTGGATATCCCGCAGGCAGCCCGCCCCTGAGGAACAAGGAACCACCTGGAAGTGACGAAGGCTTCTGCCCTTTGAAAACAAAACCCTCCACCCCACGTTCCTGGTCTCTGTTTGCAGAGCTCCATGGGCACTCTCAAAGCAGCCCGAGTTGGCACAGGTTGCAGCTTGTCCCTGGGCAGCATCTTCAGATTCGTGGAAATCCAGCCACCAGACAACCCCGAATGGCCGAGGGCCTACCTGGGATTGACAAAGGTTTCTGCCCCGGAAAACAAACCTCACTTTCCACTTACCTGGTCTCAGTTTGCAGAGCTCCATGGGCACTCTCAAAGCAGCCCAAGATGGCAAAGGTGGCAGCTTGTCCCTCGGCGGCATCTTGATATTCGTGGAAATCCTGATGCCAGCCAGCCACGAATGCCCGAGGGCATACCTGCTACTGACAATGGTTTCTGACCCGGAAAACAAAACTCACTAACCCGTGTTCCTGGTCTCAGTTTGCAGAGCTCCATGGGCACTCTCAAAGCAGCCCGAGTTTGCACAGGTGGCAGCTTGTCCCTGGGCGGCATCTTGATATTCGTGGAAATCCAAAAAAAAGCTGGCCCCGAAGGGCCGAGGGCCTACCTGCTACTGACAAAGGCTTCTGCCCGGTGAAAGAAAATTCGCTAACCCACGTTCCTGGCCTCAGTTTGCAGAGCTCCATGGGCACTCTCAAAGCAGCCCGAGTTGGCACAGGTGGCAGCTTGTCCCTGGGCGGCATCTTCAGATTCCCGGAAATCCAGCGGCCAGACACCCCTAAGGTCCAAGGGCCTACCTGCTACTGACAAAGGCTTCTGCCCCTGAAAACAAAACTCACCAACCCACCTTCCTGGTCTCAGTTTGCAGAGCTCCATGGGCACTCTCAAAGCAGCCCGACTTGGCACAGGTGGCAGATTGTCCCTGGGCAGCATCTTCAGATTCGCGGAAATCCAGCAGGCAGCCTGCCACGAATGCCGAGGGCCTAACTGCTTATGAGAAATGCTTCTGCCCCGGAAAACAAAACTCACCGCCCGACGTTCCTGGTCTCAGTTTGCAGAGCTCCATGGGCACTCTCAAAGCAGCCCAAGGTAGCACAGGTGGCAGCTTGTCCCTGGGCGGCACCTTGATATTCGTGGAAATCCAGCAGGCAGACGGCCCCAAGGGGGCGAGGGCCTACCTGCTACTGACAAAGGCTTCTGCCCGGGGAAACAAAACCCACCACCCCACGTTCCTGGTCTCAGTTTGAAGAACTCCATGAGCAATCTCAAAGCAACCCGAGTTGGCACATGTGGCAGCTTGTCCCTGGGTGGCATCTTCACATTCACGGAAATCCAACTGCCAGCCTGCCCCAAAAGGGCCGAGGGCCTACCTGCTACTGACAAAGGCTTCTGCCCCTGAAAACAAAACTCAGTACCCCATGTTCCTGGTCTCAGTTTTCAGAGCTCCATGGGCACTCTCAAAGCAGCCCGAGTTGGCAATGGTGGCAGCTTGTCCCTGGGGGGCATCTTGATATTCGTGGAAATCCAAAAATACCTGGCCCCGAAGGGCCGAGGGCCTACCTGCTACTGACAAAGGCTTCTGCCCAGGGAAACAAAATTCGCTAACCCACGTACATGGTCTCAGTTTGCAGAGCTCCATGGGCACTCTCAAAGCAGCCCGATTTGGAATAGGTGGCAGCTTGTCGCTGGGCGGCATCTTGATATTCGTGGAAATCCGGCAGACAGCCGACCCCTAAGGGCCAAGGGCATACCTGGTATAGACAAATGCTTCTGCCAACTGAAATAAAACCCACCACCCCACGTTCCTGGTCTCAGTTTGCAGAGCTCCATGGGCACTCTCAAAGCAGCCCCAGTTGGCAATGGTGGCAGCTTGTCCCTGGACGGCATCTTGATATTCGTGGATATACCGCTGGCAGCCCGCCCCTGAGGAACAAGGGACCACCTGGACGTGACGAAGGCTTCTGCCCGGGAAATCAAAACCCTCCACCCCACGTTCCTGGTCTCAGTTTGCAGAGCTCCATGGGCACTCTCAAAGCAGCCCGAGTTGGCACAGGTGGAAGCTTGTCCCTGGGCGGCATCTTCAGATTCGTGGAAATCCAGCCACCAGACACCCCTAAGTTCCAAGGGCCTACCTGCTACTGACAAAGGCTTCTGCCCCTGAAAACAAAACTCACCACCCCACCTTCCTGGTCTCAGTTTGCAGAGCTCCATGGGCACTCTCAAAGCAGCCCGACTTGGCACAGGTGGCAGATTGTCCCTGGGCGGCATCTTCAGATTCGCGGAAATCCAGCAGTTAGCCTGCCACGAATTCCCGAGGGCCTAACTGCTTATGACAAATGCTTCTGCCTCGGAAAACAAAACTCACCGCCCCACGTTCCTGGTCTCAGTTTGCAGAGCTCCATGGGCACTCTCAAAGCAGCCCAAGGTAGCACAGGTGGCAGCTTGTCCCTGGGCGGCACCTTGATATTCGTGGAAATCCAGCAGGCAGACCGCCCCATGGGGGCGAGGGCCTACCTGGTCATGACAAAGGCTTCTGCCCGGGGAAACAAAACCCACCACCCCACGTTCCTGGTCTCAATTTCCAGAGCTCCATGGGCACTCTCAAAGCAGCCCGAGTTGGACTAGGTTGCAGCTTGTCCCTGGGCGGCATCTTCAGATTCGCGGAAATCCTGATGCCAGCCGGCCACGAATGCCCGAGGGCCTAACTGCTACTGACAAAGGTTTCTGCCCCGGAAAACAAAACCCACCACCCCACGTTCCTGGTCTCAATTTCCAGAGGTCCATGGGCACTATCAAAGCAGCCCAAAGTAGCACAGGTTGCAGCTTGTCCCTGGGCGGCACCTTGATATTCGTGGAAATCCAGCAGGCAGCCCGCCCAAGGGGCCGAGGGCCTACCTGGTACTGACAAAGGCTTCTGCCCGGGGAAACAAAGCCCACCAACCCACGTTCCTGGTCTCAGTTTGCAGAGCTCCATGGGTACTTTCAAAGCAGCCCGATTTGGCACAGGTTGCAGCTTGTCCCTGGGCAGCATCTTCAGATTCGTGGAAATCCAGCCACCAGACAACCCCGAATGGCCGAGGGCCTACCTGGGATTGACAAAGGTTTCTGCCCCGGAAACCAAACCTCACTTTCCACTTACCTGGTCTCAGTATGCAGAGCTCCATGGGCACTCTCAAAGCAGCCCGAGTTTGAATAGGTGGTAGCTTGTCCCTGGGCGGCATCTTCAGATTCACGGAAATCCTGATGCCAGCCGGCCACGAATGCCCGAGGGCATACCTGCTACTGACAATGGTTTCTGACCCGGAAAACAAAACTCACCATCCCATGTTCCTGGTCTAAGTTTGCAGAGCTCCATGGGCACTCTCCAAGCAGCCCGAGTTCGCACAGGTGGCAGCTTGTCCCTGGGCGGCATCTTGATATTCGTGGAAATCCAAAAAAAAGCTGGCCCCGAAGGGCCGAGGGCCTACCTGGTACTGACAAAGGATTCTGCCCAGGGAAAGAAAATTCGCTAACCCACGTTCCTGCTCTCAGTATGCAGAGCTCCATGGGCACTCTCAAAGCAGCCCGAGTTGGCACAGGTGGCAGCTTGTCCCTGGGCGGCATCTTCAGATTCGCGGAAATCCTGATGCCAGCCTGCCCCAAAAGGGCCGAGGGCCTACCTGCTACTGACAAAGGCTTCTGCCCCTTAAAACCAAACTCACCACCCCACCTTCCTGGTCTCAGTTTGCAGAGCTCCATGGACACTCTCAAAGCAGCCCGACTTGGCACAGGTGGCAGATTGTCCCTGGGCGGCATCTTCAGATTCGCGGAAATCCAGCAGGCAGCCTGCCACGAATTCCCGAGGGCCTAACTGCTTATTGCAAATGCTTCTGCCCCGGAAAACAAAACTCACCGCCCCACGTTCCTGGTCTCAGTTTGCAGAGCTCCATGGGCACTCTCAAAGCAGCCCAAGGTAGCACAGGTGGCAGCATGTCCCTGGGCGGCACCTTGATATTCGTGGAAATCCAGCAGGCAGACCGCCCCAGGGGGGCGAGTGCCTACCTGGTCGTGACAAAGGCTTCTGCCCGGGGAAACAAAACCCACCACCCCACGTTCCTGGTCTCAGTTTGAAGAACTCCATGAGCAATCTCAAAGCAACCCGAGTTGGCACATGTGGCAGCTTGTCCCTGGGTGGCATCTTCAGATTCACGGAAATCCAACTGCCAGCCTGCCCCAAAGGGCCGCCGGCCTACCTGGTACAGACAAAGGCTTCTGCCAAGGGAAACAAAACCCACCACCCCACGTTCCTGGTCTCAATTTCCAGAGCTCCATGGGCACACTCCAAGCAGCCCGAGTTGGAATAGGTTGCAGCTTGTCCCAGGGTGGCATCTTCAGATTCGCGGAAATCCTGATGCCAGCCGGCCACGAATGCCCGAGGGCCTAACTGCTACTGACAAAGGCTTCTGCCCCGGAAAACAAAAGTCACCACCCCACGTTCCTGGTCTCAATTTCCAGAGGTCCATGGGCACTCTCAAAGCAGCCCAAAGTAGCACAGGTTGCAGCTTGTCCCTGGGCGGCACCTTGATATTCGTGGAAATCCAGCAGGCAGCCCGCCCAAGGGGCCGAGGGCCTACCTGGTACTGACAAAGGCTTCTGCCCGAGGAAACAAAGCCCACCAACCCACGTCCCTGGTCTCAGTTTGCAGAGCTCCATGGGCACTCTCAAAGCAGCCCGAGTTGGAATAGGTGGCAGCTTGTCCCTGAGCGGCATCTTGATATTCGTGGATATCCCGCAGGCAGCCCGCCCCTGAGGAACAAGGAACCACCTGGAAGTGACGAAGGCTTCTGCCCTTTGAAAACAAAACCCTCCACCCCACGTACCTGGTCTCAGTTTGCAGAGCTCCATGGGCACTCTCAAAGCAGCCCGAGTTGGCACAGGTTGCAGCTTGTCCCTGGGCAGCATCTTCAGATTCGTGGAAATCCAGCAGGCAGCCTGCCACGAATTCCCGAGGGCCTAACTGCTTATTGCAAATGCTTCTGCCCCGGAAAACAAAACTCACCGCCCCACGTTCCTGGTCTCAGTTTGCAGAGCTCCATGGGCACTCTCAAAGCAGCCCAAGGTAGCACAGGTGGCAGCATGTCCCTGGGCGGCACCTTGATATTCGTGGAAATCCAGCAGGCAGACCGCCCCAGGGGGGCGAGGGCCTACCTGGTCGTGACAAAGGCTTCTGCCCGGGGAAACAAAACCCACCAACCCACGTTCCTGGTCTCAGTTTGAAGAACTCCATGAGCAATCTCAAAGCAACCCGAGTTGGCACATGTGGCAGCTTGTCCCTGGGTGGCATCTTCAGATTCACGGAAATCCAACTGCCAGCCTGCCCCAAAGGGCCGCCGGCCTACCTGGTACAGACAAAGGCTTCTGCCAAGGGAAACAAAACCCACCACCCCACGTTCCTGGTCTCAATTTCCAGAGCTCCATGGGCACACTCCAAGCAGCCCGAGTTGGAATAGGTTGCAGCTTGTCCCAGGGTGGCATCTTCAGATTCGCGGAAATCCTGATGCCAGCCGGCCACGAATGCCCGAGGGCCTAACTGCTACTGACAAAGGCTTCTGCCCCGGAAAACAAAAGTCACCACCCCACGTTCCTGGTCTCAATTTCCAGAGGTCCATGGGCACTCTCAAAGCAGCCCAAAGTAGCACAGGTTGCAGCTTGTCCCTGGGCGGCACCTTGATATTCGTGGAAATCCAGCAGGCAGCCCGCCCAAGGGGCCGAGGGCCTACCTGGTACTGACAAAGGCTTCTGCCCGAGGAAACAAAGCCCACCAACCCACGTCCCTGGTCTCAGTTTGCAGAGCTCCATGGGCACTCTCAAAGCAGCCCGAGTTGGAATAGGTGGCAGCTTGTCCCTGAGCGGCATCTTGATATTCGTGGATATCCCGCAGGCAGCCCGCCCCTGAGGAACAAGGAACCACCTGGAAGTGACGAAGGCTTCTGCCCTTTGAAAACAAAACCCTCCACCCCACGTTCCTGGTCTCAGTTTGCAGAGCTCCATGGGCACTCTCAAAGCAGCCCGAGTTGGCACAGGTTGCAGCTTGTCCCTGGGCAGCATCTTCAGATTCGTGGAAATCCAGCCACAAGACAACCCCGAATGGCCGAGGGCCTACCTGGGAATGACAAAGGTTTCTGCGCCGGAAAACAAACCTCACTTTCCACTTACCTGGTCTCAGTTTGCAGAGCTCCATGGGAACTCTCAAAGCAGCCCAAGATGGCAAAGGTGGCAGCTTGTCCCTGGGCGGCGTCTTGATTTTCGTGGAAATCCAAAAAAAAGCTGGCCCCGAAGGGCCGCGGGCGTACCTGCTACTGACAAAGGCTTCTGCCCGGGGAAACAAAACCCACCACCCCACGTTCCTGGTCTCAGTTTGAAGAACTCCATGAGCAATCTCAAAGCAACCCGAGTTGGCACATGTGGCAGCTTGTCCCTGGGTGGCATCTTCACATTCACGGAAATCCAACTGCCAGCCTGCCCCAAAAGGGCCGAGGGCCTACCTGGTACTGACAAAGGCTTCTGCCCCTGAAAACAAAACTCAGTACCCCATGTTCCTGGTCTCAGTTTTCAGAGCTCCATGGGCACTCTCAAAGCAGCCCGAGTTGGCAATGGTGGCAGCTTGTCCCTGGGGGGCATCTTGATATTCGTGGAAATCCAAAAATACCTGGCCCCGAAGGGCCGAGGGCCTACCTGCTACTGACAAAGGCTTCTGCCCAGGGAAACAAAATTCGCTAACCCACGTACATGGTCTCAGTTTGCAGAGCTCCATGGGCACTCTCAAAGCAGCCCGATTTGGAATAGGTGGCAGCTTGTCGCTGGGCGGCATCTTGATATTCGTGGAAATCCGGCAGACAGCCGACCCCTAAGGGCCAAGGGCATACCTGGTATAGACAAATGCTTCTGCCAACTGAAATAAAACCCACCACCCCACGTTCCTGGTCTCAGTTTGCAGAGCTCCATGGGCACTCTCAAAGCAGCCCCAGTTGGCAATGGTGGCAGCTTGTCCCTGGACGGCATCTTGATATTCGTGGATATACCGCTGGCAGCCCGCCCCTGAGGAACAAGGGACCACCTGGACGTGACGAAGGCTTCTGCCCGGGAAATCAAAACCCTCCACCCCACGTTCCTGGTCTCAGTTTGCAGAGCTCCATGGGCACTCTCAAAGCAGCCCGAGTTGGCACAGGTGGAAGCTTGTCCCTGGGCGGCATCTTCAGATTCGTGGAAATCCAGCCACCAGACACCCCTAAGTTCCAAGGGCCTACCTGCTACTGACAAAGGCTTCTGCCCCTGAAAACAAAACTCACCACCCCACCTTCCTGGTCTCAGTTTGCAGAGCTCCATGGGCACTCTCAAAGCAGCCCGACTTGGCACAGGTGGCAGATTGTCCCTGGGCGGCATCTTCAGATTCGCGGAAATCCAGCAGTTAGCCTGCCACGAATTCCCGAGGGCCTAACTGCTTATGACAAATGCTTCTGCCTCGGAAAACAAAACTCACCGCCCCACGTTCCTGGTCTCAGTTTGCAGAGCTCCATGGGCACTCTCAAAGCAGCCCAAGGTAGCACAGGTGGCAGCTTGTCCCTGGGCGGCACCTTGATATTCGTGGAAATCCAGCAGGCAGACCGCCCCATGGGGGCGAGGGCCTACCTGGTCATGACAAAGGCTTCTGCCCGGGGAAACAAAACCCACCACCCCACGTTCCTGGTCTCAATTTCCAGAGCTCCATGGGCACTCTCAAAGCAGCCCGAGTTGGAATAGGTTGCAGCTTGTCCCTGGGCGGCATCTTCAGATTCGCGGAAATCCTGATGCCAGCCGGCCACGAATGCCCGAGGGCCTAACTGCTACTGACAAAGGTTTCTGCCCCGGAAAACAAAACCCACCACCCCACGTTCCTGGTCTCAATTTCCAGAGGTCCATGGGCACTATCAAAGCAGCCCAAAGTAGCACAGGTTGCAGCTTGTCCCTGGGCGGCACCTTGATATTCGTGGAAATCCAGCAGGCAGCCCGCCCAAGGGGCCGAGGGCCTACCTGGTACTGACAAAGGCTTCTGCCCGGGGAAACAAAGCCCACCAACCCACGTTCCTGGTCTCAGTTTGCAGAGCTCCATGGGTACTTTCAAAGCAGCCCGATTTGGCACAGGTTGCAGCTTGTCCCTGGGCAGCATCTTCAGATTCGTGGAAATCCAGCCACCAGACAACCCCGAATGGCCGAGGGCCTACCTGGGATTGACAAAGGTTTCTGCCCCGGAAACCAAACCTCACTTTCCACTTACCTGGTCTCAGTATGCAGAGCTCCATGGGCACTCTCAAAGCAGCCCGAGTTTGAATAGGTGGTAGCTTGTCCCTGGGCGGCATCTTCAGATTCACGGAAATCCTGATGCCAGCCGGCCACGAATGCCCGAGGGCATACCTGCTACTGACAATGGTTTCTGACCCGGAAAACAAAACTCACCATCCCATGTTCCTGGTCTAAGTTTGCAGAGCTCCATGGGCACTCTCCAAGCAGCCCGAGTTCGCACAGGTGGCAGCTTGTCCCTGGGCGGCATCTTGATATTCGTGGAAATCCAAAAAAAAGCTGGCCCCGAAGGGCCGAGGGCCTACCTGGTACTGACAAAGGATTCTGCCCAGGGAAAGAAAATTCGCTAACCCACGTTCCTGCTCTCAGTATGCAGAGCTCCATGGGCACTCTCAAAGCAGCCCGAGTTGGCACAGGTGGCAGCTTGTCCCTGGGCGGCATCTTCAGATTCGCGGAAATCCTGATGCCAGCCTGCCCCAAAAGGGCCGAGGGCCTACCTGCTACTGACAAAGGCTTCTGCCCCTTAAAACCAAACTCACCACCCCACCTTCCTGGTCTCAGTTTGCAGAGCTCCATGGACACTCTCAAAGCAGCCCGACTTGGCACAGGTGGCAGATTGTCCCTGGGCGGCATCTTCAGATTCGCGGAAATCCAGCAGGCAGCCTGCCACGAATTCCCGAGGGCCTAACTGCTTATTGCAAATGCTTCTGCCCCGGAAAACAAAACTCACCGCCCCACGTTCCTGGTCTCAGTTTGCAGAGCTCCATGGGCACTCTCAAAGCAGCCCAAGGTAGCACAGGTGGCAGCATGTCCCTGGGCGGCACCTTGATATTCGTGGAAATCCAGCAGGCAGACCGCCCCAGGGGGGCGAGTGCCTACCTGGTCGTGACAAAGGCTTCTGCCCGGGGAAACAAAACCCACCACCCCACGTTCCTGGTCTCAGTTTGAAGAACTCCATGAGCAATCTCAAAGCAACCCGAGTTGGCACATGTGGCAGCTTGTCCCTGGGTGGCATCTTCAGATTCACGGAAATCCAACTGCCAGCCTGCCCCAAAGGGCCGCCGGCCTACCTGGTACAGACAAAGGCTTCTGCCAAGGGAAACAAAACCCACCACCCCACGTTCCTGGTCTCAATTTCCAGAGCTCCATGGGCACACTCCAAGCAGCCCGAGTTGGAATAGGTTGCAGCTTGTCCCAGGGTGGCATCTTCAGATTCGCGGAAATCCTGATGCCAGCCGGCCACGAATGCCCGAGGGCCTAACTGCTACTGACAAAGGCTTCTGCCCCGGAAAACAAAAGTCACCACCCCACGTTCCTGGTCTCAATTTCCAGAGGTCCATGGGCACTCTCAAAGCAGCCCAAAGTAGCACAGGTTGCAGCTTGTCCCTGGGCGGCACCTTGATATTCGTGGAAATCCAGCAGGCAGCCCGCCCAAGGGGCCGAGGGCCTACCTGGTACTGACAAAGGCTTCTGCCCGAGGAAACAAAGCCCACCAACCCACGTCCCTGGTCTCAGTTTGCAGAGCTCCATGGGCACTCTCAAAGCAGCCCGAGTTGGAATAGGTGGCAGCTTGTCCCTGAGCGGCATCTTGATATTCGTGGATATCCCGCAGGCAGCCCGCCCCTGAGGAACAAGGAACCACCTGGAAGTGACGAAGGCTTCTGCCCTTTGAAAACAAAACCCTCCACCCCACGTACCTGGTCTCAGTTTGCAGAGCTCCATGGGCACTCTCAAAGCAGCCCGAGTTGGCACAGGTTGCAGCTTGTCCCTGGGCAGCATCTTCAGATTCGTGGAAATCCAGCAGGCAGCCTGCCACGAATTCCCGAGGGCCTAACTGCTTATTGCAAATGCTTCTGCCCCGGAAAACAAAACTCACCGCCCCACGTTCCTGGTCTCAGTTTGCAGAGCTCCATGGGCACTCTCAAAGCAGCCCAAGGTAGCACAGGTGGCAGCATGTCCCTGGGCGGCACCTTGATATTCGTGGAAATCCAGCAGGCAGACCGCCCCAGGGGGGCGAGTGCCTACCTGGTCGTGACAAAGGCTTCTGCCCGGGGAAACAAAACCCACCAACCCACGTTCCTGGTCTCAGTTTGAAGAACTCCATGAGCAATCTCAAAGCAACCCGAGTTGGCACATGTGGCAGCTTGTCCCTGGGTGGCATCTTCAGATTCACGGAAATCCAACTGCCAGCCTGCCCCAAAGGGCCGCCGGCCTACCTGGTACAGACAAAGGCTTCTGCCAAGGGAAACAAAACCCACCACCCCACGTTCCTGGTCTCAATTTCCAGAGCTCCATGGGCACACTCCAAGCAGCCCGAGTTGGAATAGGTTGCAGCTTGTCCCAGGGTGGCATCTTCAGATTCGCGGAAATCCTGATGCCAGCCGGCCACGAATGCCCGAGGGCCTAACTGCTACTGACAAAGGCTTCTGCCCCGGAAAACAAAAGTCACCACCCCACGTTCCTGGTCTCAATTTCCAGAGGTCCATGGGCACTCTCAAAGCAGCCCAAAGTAGCACAGGTTGCAGCTTGTCCCTGGGCGGCACCTTGATATTCGTGGAAATCCAGCAGGCAGCCCGCCCAAGGGGCCGAGGGCCTACCTGGTACTGACAAAGGCTTCTGCCCGAGGAAACAAAGCCCACCAACCCACGTCCCTGGTCTCAGTTTGCAGAGCTCCATGGGCACTCTCAAAGCAGCCCGAGTTGGAATAGGTGGCAGCTTGTCCCTGAGCGGCATCTTGATATTCGTGGATATCCCGCAGGCAGCCCGCCCCTGAGGAACAAGGAACCACCTGGAAGTGACGAAGGCTTCTGCCCTTTGAAAACAAAACCCTCCACCCCACGTTCCTGGTCTCAGTTTGCAGAGCTCCATGGGCACTCTCAAAGCAGCCCGAGTTGGCACAGGTTGCAGCTTGTCCCTGGGCAGCATCTTCAGATTCGTGGAAATCCAGCCACAAGACAACCCCGAATGGCCGAGGGCCTACCTGGGAATGACAAAGGTTTCTGCGCCGGAAAACAAACCTCACTTTCCACTTACCTGGTCTCAGTTTGCAGAGCTCCATGGGAACTCTCAAAGCAGCCCAAGATGGCAAAGGTGGCAGCTTGTCCCTGGGCGGCGTCTTGATTTTCGTGGAAATCCAAAAAAAAGCTGGCCCCGAAGGGCCGCGGGCGTGCCTGCTACTGACAAAGGCTTCTGCCCAGGGACACAAAATTCAGCAACCCACGTTCCTGCTCTCAGTATGCAGAGCTCCATGGGCACTCTCAAAGCAGCCCGAGTTGGCAATGGTGGCAGCTTGTCCCTGGGCGGCATCTTTATATTTGTGGATATCCCGCAGGCAGCCCGCCCCTGAGGAACAAGGGACCACCTGGAAGTGACGAAGGCTTCTGCCCGGGAAAACAAAACCCTCCACCCCACGTTCCTGGTCTCAGTTTGCAGAGCTCCATGGGCACTCTCAAAGCAGCGCGAGTTGGCACAGGTGGAAGCTTGTCCCTGGGCGGCATCTTCAGATTCGTGGAAATCCAGCCACCAGACAACCCCAAATGGCCGAGGGCCTACCTGGGACTGACAAAGGCTTCAGCCCCGGAAAACAAACCTCACTTTCCACTTACCTGGTCTCAGTTTGCAGAGCTCCATGGGCACTCTCAAAGCAGCCCGAGTTTGCAATGGTGGCAGCTTGTCCCTGGGCGGCATCTTGATATTCGTGGATATCCAAAATAAAGCTGGCCCCGAAGGGCTGCCGGCCTACCTGGTACAGACAAAGGCTTCTGCCCAGGGAAACAAAACCCACCACCCCACGTTCCTGGTCTCAATTTCCAGAGCTCCATGGGCACACTCAAAGCAGCCCGAGTTGGAATAGGTTGCAGCTTGTCCCAGGGTGGCATCTTCAGATTCGCGGAAATCCTGATGCCAGCCAGCCACGAATGCCCGAGGGCCTAACTGCTACTGACAAAGGCTTCTGCCCCGGAAAACAAAAGTCACCACCCCACGTTCCTGGTCTCAATTTCCAGAGGTCCATGGGCACTCTCAAAGCAGCCCAAAGTAGCACAGGTTGCAGCTTGTCCCTGGGCGGCACCTTGATATTCGTGGAAATCCAGCAGGCAGCCCGCCCAAGGGGCCGAGGGCCTACCTGGTACTGACAAAGGCTTCTGCCCGAGGAAACAAAGCCCACCAACCCACGTCCCTGGTCTCAGTTTGCAGAACTCCATGGGCACTCTCAAAGCAGCCTGAGTTGGCAATGGTGGCAGCTTGTGCCTGGGTGGCATCTTGATATTCGTGGAAATCCAGCAGGCAGCCGGCCCTGAAGTGCAGAGGGCTTCCTTGAACAGACAAAGGCTTCTGCCCGGGAAAAGAAGACCCACCACCCAAAGTTCCTGGTCTCAGTTTGCAGAGCTCCGTGGGCACTCTCAAAGCAGCCCCAGTTGGCACAGGTGGCAGCTTGTGCCTGGGCGGCATCTTGATATTGGTGGAAATCCAGCTGCCAGCCGGCCCCTAAGTGCCGAGGGCCTACCTGCTACTGACAAAGGCTTCTGCCTCGGAAAACAAAACCCACCACCCCACCTTCCTGATCTCAGTTTGCAGAGCTCCATGGGCACTCTCAAAGCAGCCCGACTTGGCACAGGTGGCAGCTTGTCCCTGGGCGGCATCTTGATATTCGCGGAAATCCAGCAGGCAGCCTGCCACGAATGCCCGAGGGCCTAACTGCTTATTGCAAATGCTTCTGCCCTGGAAAACCAAACTCACCGCCCTACGTTCCTGGTCTCAGTTTGCAGAGGTCCATGGGCACTCTCAAAGCAGCCCAAAGTAGCACAGGTTGCAGCTTGTCCCTGGGCGGCACCTTGATATTCGTGGAAATCCAGCAGGCAGCCCGCCCAAGGGGCCGATAGCCTACATGATACTGACAAAGGCTTCTGCCCGAAGAAACAAAGCCCACCAACCCACGTCCCTGGTCTCAGTTTTCAGAGCTCCATGGGCACTCTCAAAGGAGCCCGAGTTGGCAATGGTGGCAGCTTGTGCCTGGGCGGCATCTTGATATTCGTGGAAATCCAGCAGGCAGCCGGCCCTGAAGTGCAGAGGGCTTTCTTGAACAGACAAAGGCTTCTGCCCGGGAAAACAAGACCCACCACCCAAAGTTCCTGGTCTCAGTTTGCAGAGCTCCGTGGGCACTCTCAAAGCAGCCCGAGTTGGCACAGGTGGCAGCTTGTCCCTGGGCGGCATTTAGATATTGGTGGAAATCCAGCTGCCAGCCGGCCCCTAAGTGCCGAGGGCCTACCTGCTACTGACAAAGGCTTCTGCCTCGGAAAACAAAACCCACCACACCACTTTCCTGGTCTCAGTTTGAAGAGCTCCATGAGCAATCTCAAAACAACCCGAGTTGGCACATATGGCAGCTTGTCCCTGGGTGGCATCTTCAGATTCACGGAAATCCAACTGCCAGCCTGCCCCAAAAGGGCCGAGGGCCTACCTGGTACTGACAAAGGCTTCTGCCCCGGAAAACAAAACTCAGTACCCCATGTTCCAGGTCTCAGTTTTCAGAGCTCCATGGGCACTCTCAAAGCAGCCCGAGTTGGCACAGGTTGCAGCTTGTCCCTGGGCAGCATCTTCAGATTCGTGGAAATCCAGCCACCAGACAACCCCGAATGGCCGAGGGCCTACCTGGGACTGACAAAGGTTTCTGCCCCGGAAAACAAACCTCACTTTCCACTTACCTGGTCTCAGTTTGCAGAGCTCCATGGGCACTCTCAAAGCAGCACCAGTTGGCACAGTTGGCAGCTTTTGCCTGGGAGGCATCTTGATATTCGTGGAAATCCAAAATAAAGCTGGCCCCGAAGGGCCGCCGGCCTACCTGGTAGAGACAAAGGCTTCTGCCCAGGGAAACAAAACCCACCACCCCACGTTCCTGGTCTCAATTTCCAGAGCTCCATGGGCACACTCAAAGCAGCCCGAGTTGGAATAGGTTGCAGCTTGTCCCAGGGTGGCATCTTCAGATTCGCGGAAATCCCGATGCCAGCCGGCCACGAATGCCCGAGGGCCTAACTGCTACTGACAAAGGCTTCTGCCCCGGAAAACAAAAGTCACAAACCCACGTTCCTGGTCTCAATTTCCAGAGCTCCATGGGCACTCTCAAAGCAGCCCAAAGTAGCACAGGTTGCAGCTTGTCCCTGGGCGGCACCTTGATATTCGTGGAAATCCAGCAGGCAGCCCGCCCAAGGGGCCGAGGGCCTACCTGGTACTGACAAAGGCTTCTGCCCGAGGAAACAAAGCCCACCAACCCACGTTCCTGGTCTCAGTTTTCAGAGCTCCATGGGCACTCTCAAAGCAGCCCGAGTTGGCAATGGTGGCAGCTTGTCCCTGGGCGGCATCTTGATATTCGTGGAAATCCAGCAGGCAGCCGGCCCTGAAGTGCAGAGGGCTTCCTTGAACAGACAAAGGCTTCTGCCCGGGAAAAGAAGACCCACCACCCAAAGTTCCTGGTCTCAGTTTGCAGAGCTCCGTGGGCACTCTCAAAGCAGCCCCAGTTGGCACAGGTGGCAGCTTGTGCCTGGGCGGCATCTTGATATTGGTGGAAATCCAGCTGCCAGCCGGCCCCTAAGTGCCGAGGGCCTTCCTGCTACTGACAAAGGCTTCTGCCTCGGAAAACAAAACCCACCACCCCACCTTCCTGGTCTCAGTTTGCAGAGCTCCATGGGCACTCTCAAAGCAGCCCGAGTAGGCACAGGTGGCAGCTTGTCCCTGGGCGGCATCTTGATATTCTCGGAAATCCAGCAGGCAGCCTGCCACGAATGCCCGAGGGCCTAACTGCTTATGACAAATGCTTCTGCCCCGGAAAACAAAACTCACCGCCCCACGTTCCTGGTCTCAGTTTGCAGAGCTCCATGGGCGCTCTCAAAGCAGCCCAAGATGGCAAAGGTGGCAGATTGTCCCTGGGGGGCACCTTGATATTCGTGGAAATCCAGCAGGCAGACCGCCCCAAGGGGGCGAGGGCCTACCTGGTACTGACAAAGGCTTCTGCCCAGGGAAACAAAACCCACCACCCCACGTCCCTGGTCTCAGTTTGAAGAACTCCATGAGCAATCTCAAAGCAACCCGAGTTGGCACATGTGGCAGCTTGTCCCTGGGTGGCATCTTCAGATTCACGGAAATCCAACTGCCAGCCTGCCCCAAAAGGGCCGAGGGCCTACCTGGTACTGACAAAGGCTTCTGCCCCGGAAAACAAAACTCAGTACCCCATGTTCCTGGTCTCAGTTTTCAGAGCTCCATGGGCACTCTCAAAGCAGCCCTAGTTGGAAATGGTGGCAGCTTGTCCCTGGGCAGCATCTTCAGATTCGTGGAAATCCAAAAAAAACCTGGCCCCGAAGGGCCGAGGGACTACCTGCTACTGACAAAGGCTTCTGCCAAGGGAAACAAAATTCGCTAACCCACGTTCCTGGTCTCAGTTTGCAGAGCTCCATGGGCACTCTCAAAGCAGCCCGAGTTTGCAATGGTGGCAGCTTGTCCCTGGGCGGCATCTTGATATTCGTGGATATCCCGCAGGCAGCCCGCCCCTGAGGAACAAGGAACCACCTGGAAGTGACGAAGGCTTCTGCCCTTTGAAAACAAAACCCTCCACCCCACGTTCCTGGTCTCTGTTTGCAGAGCTCCATGGGCACTCTCAAAGCAGCCCGAGTTGGCACAGGTTGCAGCTTGTCCCTGGGCAGCATCTTCAGATTCGTGGAAATCCAGCCACCAGACAACCCCGAATGGCCGAGGGCCTACCTGGGATTGACAAAGGTTTCTGCCCCGGAAAACAAACCTCACTTTCCACTTACCTGGTCGAAGTTTGCAGAGCTCCATGGGCACTCTCAAAGCAGCCCAAGATGGCAAAGGTGGCAGCTTGTCCCTCGGCGGCATCTTGATATTGGTGGAAATCCTGATGCCAGCCAGCCACGAATGCCCGAGGGCATACCTGCTACTGACAATGGTTTCTGACCCGGAAAACAAAACTCACCAACCCATGTTCCTGGTCTCAGTTTGCAGAGCTCCATGGGCACTCTCAAAGCAGCCCGAGTTTGCACAGGTGGCAGCTTGTCCCTGGGCGGCATCTTGATATTCGTGGAAATCCAAAAAAAAGCTGGCCCCGAAGGGCCGAGGGCCTACCTGCTACTGACAAAGGCTTCTGCCCGGTGAAAGAAAATTCGCTAACCCACGTTCCTGGCCTCAGTTTGCAGAGCTCCATGGGCACTCTCAAAGCAGCCCGAGTTGGCACAGGTGGCAGCTTGTCCCTGGGCGGCATTTTCAGATTCGCGGAAATCCAGCAGGCAGCCTGCCACGAATGCCCGAGGGCCTAACTGCTTATGAGAAATGCTTCTGCCCCGGAAAACAAAACTCACCGCCCGACGTTCCTGGTCTCAGTTTGCAGAGCTCCATGGGCACTCTCAAAGCAGCCCAAGGTAGCACAGGTGGCAGCTTGTCCCTGGGCGGCACCTTGATATTCGTGGAAATCCAGCAGGCAGACGGCCCCAAGGGGGCGAGGGCCTACCTGCTACTGACAAAGGCTTCTGCCCGGGGAAACAAAACCCACCACCCCACGTTCCTGGTCTCAGTTTGAAGAACTCCATGAGCAATCTCAAAGCAACCCGAGTTGGCACATGTGGCAGCTTGTCCCTGGGTGGCATCTTCACATTCACGGAAATCCAACTGCCAGCCTGCCCCAAAAGGGCCGAGGGCCTACCTGGTACTGACAAAGGCTTCTGCCCCTGAAAACAAAACTCAGTACCCCACGTTCCTGGTCTCAGTTTTCAGAGCTCCATGGGCACTCTCAAAGCAGCCCGAGTTGGCAATGGTGGCAGCTTGTCCCTGGGCGGCATCTTGATATTCGTGGAAATCCAAAAATACCTGGCCCCGAAGGGCCGAGGGCCTACCTGCTACTGACAAAGGCTTCTGCCCAGGGAAACAAAATTCGCTAACCCACGTACATGGTCTCAGTTTGCAGAGCTCCATGGGCACTCTCAAAGCAGCCCGATTTGGAATAGGTGGCAGCTTGTCGCTGGGCGGCATCTTGATATTTGTGGAAATCCAGCAGACAGCCGACCCCTAAGGGCCAAGGGCATACCTGGTATAGACAAATGCTTCTGCCAACAGAAATAAAACCCACCACCCCACGTTCCTGGTCTCAGTTTGCAGAGCTCCATGGCCACTCTCAAAGCAGCCCCAGTTGGCAATGGTGGAAGCTTGTCCCTGGACGGCATCTAGATATTCGTGGATATCCCGCTGGCAGCCCGCCCCTGAGGAACAAGGGACCACCTGGACGTGACGAAGGCTTCTGCCCGGGAAATCAAAACCCTCCACCCCACGTTCCTGGTCTCAGTTTGCAGAGCTCCATGGGCACTCTCAAAGCAGCCCGAGTTGGCACAGGTGGAAGCTTGTCCCTGGGCGGCATCTTCAGATTCGCGGAAATCCAACCACCAGACACCCCTAAGGTCCAAGGGCCTACCTGCTACTGACAAAGGCTTCTGCCCCTGAAAACAAAACTCACCACTCCACCTTCCTGGTCTCAGTTTGCAGAGCTCCATGGGCACTCTCAAAGCAGCCCGACTTGGCACAGGTGGCAGATTGTCCCTGGGCTGCATTTTCAGATTCGCGGAAATCCAGCAGGCAGCCTGCCCCAAAGGGCCGAGGGCCTACCTGCTACTGACAAAGGCTTCTGCCCAGGGAAACAAAACCCACCACCCCACGTTCCTGGTCTCAATTTCCAGAGCTTCATGGGCACTCTCAAAGCAGCCCAAAGTAGCACAGGTTGCAGCTTGTCCCTGGGCGGCACCTTGATATTCGTGGAAATCCAGCAGGCAGCCCGCCCAAGGGGCCGAGGGCCTACCTGGTACTGACAAAGGCTTCTGCCCGGGGAAACAAAGCCCACCAACCCACGTTCCTGGTCTCAGTTTGCAGACCTCCATGGGAACTCTCAAAGCAACCCGAGTAGGCACAGGTTGCAGCTTGTCCCTGGGCAGCATCTTCAGATTCGTGGAAATCCAGCCACCAGACAACCCCGAATGGCCGAGGGCCTACCTGGGATTGACAAAGGTTTCTGCCCCGGAAAACAAACCTCACTTTCCACTTACCTGGTCTCAGTATGCAGAGCTCCATGGGCACTCTCAAAGCAGCCCGAGTTTGAATAGGTGGTAGCTTGTCCCTGGGCGGCATCTTCAGATTCACGGAAATCCTGATGCCAGCCGGCCACGAATGCCCGAGGGCATACCTGGTACTGACAATGGTTTCTGACCCGGAAAACAAAACTCACCATCCCATGTTCCTGGTCTCAGTTTGCAGAGCTCCATGGGCACTCTCAAAGCAGCCCGAGTTTGCACAGGTGGCAGCTTGTCCCTGGGCGGCATCTTGATATTCGTGGAAATCCAAAAAAAACCTGGCCCCGAAGGGCCGAGGGCCTACCTGGTACTGACAAAGGCTTCTGCCCCGGAAAACAAAACTCTGTACCCCATGTTCCTGGCCTCAGTTTTCAGAGCTCCATGGGCACTCTCAAAGCAGCCCGAGTTGGCAATGGTGGCAGCTTGTCCCTGGGCGGCATCTTGATATTCGTGGAAATCCAAAAAAAACCTGGCCCCGAAGGGCCGAGGGCCTTCCTGCTACTGACAAAGGCTTCTGCCAAGGGAAACAAAATTCACTAACCCACGTTGCTGGTCTCAGTTTGCAGAGCTCCATGGGCACTCTCAAAGCAGCCCGAGTTTGCAATGGTGGCAGCTTGTCCCTGGGCGGCATCTTGATATTCGTGGATATCCCGCAGGCAGCCCGCCCCTGAGGAACAAGGAACCGCCTGGAAGTGACGAAGGCTTCTGCCCTTTGAAAACAAAACCCTCCACCCCACGTTCCTGGTCTCAGTTTGCAGAGCTCCATGGGCACTCTCAAAGCAGCCCGAGGTGGCACAGGTTGCAGCTTGTCCCTGGGCAGCATCTTCAGATTCGTGGAAATCCAGCCACCAGACAACCCCGAATGGCCGAGGGCCTACCTGGGATTGACAAAGGTTTCTGCCCCGGAAAACAAACCTCACTTTCCACTTACCTGGTCTCAGTTTGCAGACCTCAATGGGAACTCTCAAAGCAGCCCAAGATGGCAAAGGTGGCAGCTTGTCCCTCGGCGGCGTCTTGATTTTCGTGGAAATCTAAAAAAGAGCTGGCCCCGAAGGGCCGCGGGCCTACCTGGTAGTGACAAAGGCTTCTCCCTACGGAAACAAAACCCACCACCCCACGTTCCTGGTCTCAATTTCCAGAGGCCCATGGGCACTCTCAAAGCAGACCGAGTTGGAATAGGTGGCAGCTTGTCCCTGGGCGGCATCTTCAGATTCGTGGAAATCCTGATGCCAGCCAGCCACGAATGTCCGAGGGCATACCTGCTACTGACAATGGTTTCTGATCCGGAAAACAAAACTCACCAACCCATGTTCCTGGTCTCAGTTTGCAGAGCTCCATGGACACTCTCAAAGCAGCCCGACTTGGCACAGGTGGCAGATTGTCCCTGGGCGGCATCTTCAGATTCGCGGAAATCCAGCAGGCAGCCTGCCACGAATGCCCGAGGGCCTAACTGCTTATGACAAATGCTTCTGCCCCGGAAAACAAAACTCACCGACCCACATTCCTGGTCTCAGTTTGCAGAGCTCCATGGGCACTCTCAAAGCAGCCCAAGGTAGCACAGGTGGCAGCTTGTCCCTGGGCGGCACCTTGATATTCGTGGAAATCCAGCAGGCAGACCGCCCCAAGGGGGCGAGGGCCTCCCTGGTACTGACAAAGGCTTCTGCTTGGGGAAACAAAACCCACCACCCCACGTTCCTGGTCTCAGTTTGAAGAACTCCATGAGCAATCTCAAAGCAACCCGAGTTGGCACATGTGGCAGCTTGTCCCTGGGTGGCATCTTCAGATTCACGGAAATCCAACTGCCAGCCTGCCCCAAAGGGCCGAGGGCCTACCTGCTACTGACAAAGGCTTCTGCCCGGGGAAACAAAGCACACCAACCCACGTTCCTGGTCTCAGTTTGCAGAGCTCCATGGGCACTTTCAAAGCAGCCCGAGTTGGCACAGGTTGCAGCTTGTCCCTGGGCAGCATCTTCAGATTCGTGGAAATCCAGCCAGCAGAAAACCCCGAATGGCCGAGGGCCTACCTGGGATTGACAAAGGTTTCTGCCCCGGAAACCAAACCTCACTTTCCACTTACCTGGTCTCAGTATGCAGAGCTCCATGGGCACTCTCAAAGCAGCCCGAGTTTGAATAGGTGGCAGCTTGTCCCTGGGCGGCATCTTCAGATTCACGGAAATCCTGATGCCAGCCGGCCACGAATGCCCGAGGGCATACCTGCTACTGACAATGGTTTCTGACCCGGAAAACAAAACTCACCATCCCATGTTCCTGGTCTCAGTTTGCAGAGCTCCATGGGCACTCTCAAAGCAGCCCGAGTTTGCACAGGTGGCAGCTTGTCCCTGGGCGGCATCTTGATATTCGTGGAAATCCAAAAAAAACCTGGCCCCGAAGGGCCGAGGGCCTACCTGCTACTGACAAAGGCTTCTGCCCAGGGAAAGAAAATTCGCTAACCCACGTTCCTGGCCTCAGTTTGCAGAGCTCCATGGGCACTCTCAAAGCAGCCCGAGTTGGCACAGGTGGCAGCTTGTCCCTGGGCGGCACCTTGATATTCGTGGAAATCCCCCAGGCAGACCGCCCCAAGGCGGCGAGGGCCTACCTGCTACTGACAAAGGCTTCTGCCCGGGGAAACAAAACCCACCACCGCACGTTCCTGGTCTCAGTTTGAAGAACTCCATGAGCAATCTCAAAGCAACCCGAGTTGGCACATGTGGCAGCTTGTCCCCGGGTGGCATCTTCAGATTCACGGAAATCCAACTGCCAGCCTGCCCCAAAGGGCCGAGGGCCTACCTGGTACTGACAAAGGCTTCTGCCCCGGAAAACAAAACTCAGTACCCCATGTTCCTGGTCTCAGTTTTCAGAGCTCCATGGGCACTCTCAAAGCAGCCCGAGTTGGCAATGGTGGCAGCTTGTCCCTGGGCGGCATCTTGATATTCGTGGAAATCCAAAAAAAACCTGGCCCCGAAGGGCCGAGGGCCTTCCTGCTACTGACAAAGGCTTCTGCCAAGGGAAACAAAATTCGCTAACCCACGTTCCTGGTCTCAGTTTGCAGAGCTCCATGGGCACTCTCAAAGCAGCCCGAGTTTACAATGGTGGCAGCTTGTCCCTGGGCAGCATCTTCAGATTCGTGGAAATCCAGCCACCAGACAACCCCGAAGGGCCGCGGGCCTACCTGGTAGTGACAAAGGCTTCTGCCCAGAGAAACAAAACCCACCACCCCACGTTCCTGGTCTCAATTTCCAGAGGTCCATGGGCACTCTCAAAGCAGCCCGAGTTGGAATAGGTGGCAGCTTGTCCCTGGGCGGCATCTTGATATTCGTGGAAATCCTGATGCCAGCCAGCCACGAATGTCCGAGGGCATACCTGCTACTGACAATGGTTTCTGACCCGGAAAACAAAACTCACCAACCCATGTTCCTGGTCTCAGTTTGCAGAGCTCCATGGGCACTCTCAAAGCAGCCCGAGTTGTAACAGGTGGCAGCTTGTCCCTGGGCGGCATCTTGATATTCGTGGAAATCCAAAAAAAACCTGGCCCCGAAGGGCCGAGGGTCTACCTGCTACTGACAAAGGCTTCTGCCCCTGAAAACAAAACTCACCACCCCACCTTCCTGGTCTCAGTTTGCAGAGCTCCATGGGCACTCTCAAAGCAGCCCGACTTGGCACAGGTGGCAGATTGTCCCTGGGCGGCATCTTCAGATTCGCGGAAATCCAGCAGGCAGCCTGCCACGAATGCCCGAGGGCCTACCTGCTACTGACAAAGGCTTCTGCCCCTGAAAACAAAACTCACCACCCCACCTTCCTGGTCTCAGTTTGCAGAGCTCCATGGGCACTCTCAAAGCAGCCCAAGGTAGCACAGCTGGCAGCTTGTCCCTGGGCGGCATCTTGATATTCGTGGAAATCCAGAAGCCAGCCAGCCTCGAAGGCCCGAGGGCCTTCCTGGTACTGTAAATGCTTCCGCCCTGGAGAAACAAAACCCACCACTCCACGTTCCTTGTCTCAGTTTGCAGAGCTCCATGGGCACTCTCAAAGCAGCCTGAGTTGGCACAGGTGGCAGCTTGTGCCTGGGCGGCATCTTGATATTTGTGGAAATCCAGTGGCCTGCTGGGTCTTAAGGGCCGAGGGCCTACCTGGTACTGACAAAGGATTCTGCCCAGGAAATCAAAACCAACCACCCCACGTTGCTGGTCTCAGTTTGCAGAGCTCCATGGGCACTCTCAAAGCAGCCCGAGTTGGCACAGGTGGCCGCTTGTGCCTGGGCGGCATCTTGATATTCATGGAAATCCAGCAGGCAGCCGGCCCCGAAGGGCCGAAGGCCTTCCTGGTACTGACAAATGCTTCTCCCCGGGAAAACAAAACCCACCACCCCGCGTTCCTGCTCTCAGTTTGCAGAGCTCCATGGGCACTCTCATAGCAGCCCGAGTTGGCACAGGTGGCAGCTTGTGCCTGGGCAGAATCTTGATATTCATGGAAATCCAGCAAGCAGCCGGACCTAAAATACCGAGGGCCTACCTGGTATTGACAAATTTTCTCCCTGGGGAAACAAAACCCAACACCCCATGTTCCTGGTCTCAGTTTGAAGAGCTCCATGGGCACTCTCAAAGCAGCCTGAGTTGGCACAGGAGGCAGCTTGTGTCTGGGCGGCATCTTCATATTCGTGGAAATTCAGAAGCCAGAAGGGTCTTAAGGGCCGAGGGCCTACCTGGTACTGACAAAGGCTTCTGTCCGAGAAAATAAAACCCACCAGCCCACGTTCCTGGTCTCAGTTTGCAGAGCTCCATGGGCACTCTCAAAGCAGCCCGAGTTGGCACAGGTGGCAGCTTGTGCCTGGGCGGCATCTTGTTATTCGTGGAAATCCATCAGGCAGCCGGCCCCGAACGGCCGAGGGCCTACCTGGTATTGGCAGAGCCTTCTGTCCGAGAAAGCAAAACTCACCATCCCGCGTTCCTGGTCTCAGTTTGCAGAGCTCCATGGGCACTGTCAAAGCAGCCCGAGTAGGCACAGGGGGCAGCTTGTCCCTGGGCGGCATCTTGATATTCCTGGAAATCCTGTGGGCAGCCGGCCCCTTAGGGTCGAGGGCCTACCTGATAATGACAAAGGCTTCTGCCCGGGAAAGCAGAACTCACCACCCCACGTTCCTGGTCTCAATTTCCAGAGCTCCATGGGCACTCTCAAAGCAGCCCGAGTTGGAATAGGTTGCAGCTTGTCCCTGGGCGGCATCCTCAGATTCACGGAAATCCTGATGCCAGCCGGCCACGAATGCCCGAGGGCCTAACTGCTACTGACAAAGGCTTCTGCCCCGGAAAACAAAACCCACCACCCCACGTTCCTGGTCTCAATTTCCAGAGGTCCATGGGCACTCTCAAAGCAGCCCAAAGTAGCACAGGTTGCAGCTTGTCCCTGGGCGGCACCTTGATATTCGTGGAAATCCAGCAGGCAGCCCGCCCAAGGGGCCGAGGGCCTACCTGGTACTGACAAAGGCTTCTGCCCGAGGTAACAAAGCCCACCAACCCACGTCCCTGGTCTCAGTTTGCAGAGCTCCATGGGCACTCTCAAAGCAGCCCGAGTTGGCAATGGTGGCAGCTTGTGCCTGGGCGGCATCTTGATATTCGTGGAAATCCAGCAGGCAGCCGGCCCTGAAGTGCAGAGGGCTTCCTTGAACAGACAAAGGCTTCTGCCCGGGAAAAGAAGACCCACCACCCAAAGTTCCTGGTCTCAGTTTGCAGAGCTCCGTGGGCACTCTCAAAGCACCCCGAGTTGGCACAGGTGGCAGCTTGTCCCTGGGCCTCATCTTGATATTGGTGGAAATCCAGCTGCCAGCCGGCCCCTAAGTTCCGAGGGCCTACCTGCTACTGACAGGGGCTTCTGCACAGGAAAACAAAACCTACCACCCCACGTTGCTGGTCTCAGTTTGCACAGCTCCATGGGCACTCTCAAAGCAGCCCGATTTGGCACAGGTGGCAGCTTGTCCCTGGGCGGCATCTTGATATACCTAGAAATCATTCAGGCAGCTGGCCCCGAAGGGCCGAGGGCCTACCTGGTATTGGCAGAGGCTTCTGCCCGGGAGAACAAAACTCACCATCCCGCGTTCCTGGTCTCAGTTTCCAGAGCTCCATGGGCACTCTCAAAGCAGCCCGAGTTGGCAATGGTGGCAGCTTGTCCCTGGGCGGCATCTTGATATTCGTGGAAATCCAAAAAAAACCTGGCCCCGAAGGGCCGAGGGCCTTCCTGCTACTGACAAAGGCTTCTGCCAAGGGAAACAAAATTCGCTAACCCACGTTCCTGGTCTCAGTTTGCAGAGCTCCATGGGCACTCTCAAAGCAGCCCGAGTTTACAATGGTGGCAGCTTGTCCCTGGGCAGCATCTTCAGATTCGTGGAAATCCAGCCACCAGACAACCCCGAAGGGCCGCGGGCCTACCTGGTAGTGACAAAGGCTTCTGCCCTTTGAAAACAAAACCCACCACCCCACGTTCCTGGTCTCAATTTCCAGAGGTCCATGGGCACTCTCAAAGCAGCCCGAGTTGGAATAGGTGGCAGCTTGTCCCTGGGCGGCATCTTTATATTCGTGGAAATCCTGATGCCAGCCAGCCACGAATGTCCGAGGGCATACCTGCTACTGACAATGGTTTCTGACCCGGAAAACAAAACTCACCAACCCATGTTCCTGGTCTCAGTTTGCAGAGCTCCATGGGCACTCTCAAAGCAGCCCGAGTTTGCACAGGTGGCAGCTTGTCCCTGGGCGGCATCTTGATATTCGTGGAAATCCAAAAAAAACCTGGCCCCGAAGGGCCGAGGGCCTACCTGCTACTGACAAAGGCTTCTGCCCCTGAAAACAAAACTCACCACCCCACCTTCCTGGTCTCAGTTTGCAGAGCTCCATGGGCACTCTCAAAGCAGCCCGACTTGGCACAGGTGGCAGATTGTCCCTGGGCGGCATCTTCAGATTCGCGGAAATCCAGCAGGCAGCCTGCCACGAATGCCCGAGGGCCTAACTGCTTATGACAAATGCTTCTGCCCCGGAAAACAAAACTCACCGCCCCACGTTCCTGGTCTCAGTTTGCAGAGCTCCATGGGCACTCTCAAAGCAGCCCGAGTTGGCACAGGTGGCAGCTTGTCCCTGGGCGGCATCTTGATATTCGTGGAAATCCAGAAGCCAGCCAGCCTCGAAGCCCGAGGGCCTTCCTGGTACTGTAAATGCTTCCGCCCTGGAGAAACAAAACCCACCACTCCACGTTCCTTGTCTCAGTTTGCAGAGCTCCATGGGCACTCTCAAAGCAGCCCGAGTTGGCACAGGTGGCAGCTTGTGCCTGGGCGGCATCTTGATATTTGTGGAAATCCAGTGGCCTGCTGGGTCTTAAGGGCCGAGGGCCTACCTGGTACTGACAAAGGATTCTGCCCAGGAAAGCAAAACTCACCATCCCGCGTTCCTGGTCTCAGTTTGCAGAGCTCCATGGGCACTGTCAAAGCAGCCCGAGTAGGCACAGGGGGCAGCTTGTCCCTGGGCGGCATCTTGATATTCCTGGAAATCCTGTGGGCAGCCGGCCCCTTAGGGTCGAGGGCCTACCTGATAATGACAAAGGCTTCTGCCCGGGAAAGCAGAACTCACCACCCCACGTTCCTGGTCTCAATTTCCAGAGCTCCATGGGCACTCTCAAAGCAGCCCGAGTTGGAATAGGTTGCAGCTTGTCCCTGGGCGGCATCCTCAGATTCACGGAAATCCTGATGCCAGCCGGCCACTAATGCCCGAGGGCCTAACTGCTACTGACAAAGGCTTCTGCCCCGGAAAACAAAACCCACCACCCCACGTTCCTGGTCTCAATTTCCAGAGCTCCATGGGCACTCTCAAAGCAGCCCAAAGTAGCACAGGTTGCAGCTTGTCCCTGGGCGGCACCTTGATATTCGTGGAAATCCAGCAGGCAGCCCGCCCAAGGGGCCGAGGGCCTACCTGGTACTGACAAAGGCTTCTGCCCGAGGTAACAAAGCCCACCAACCCACGTCCCTGGTCTCAGTTTGCAGAGCTCCATGGGCACTCTCAAAGCAGCCCGAGTTGGCAATGGTGGCAGCTTGTGCCTGGGCGGCATCTTGATATTCCTGGAAATCCAGCAGGCAGCCGGCCCTGAAGTGCAGAGGGCTTCCTTGAACAGACAAAGGCTTCTGCCCGGGAAAAGAAGACCCACCACCCAAAGTTCCTGGTCTCAGTTTGCAGAGCTCCGTGGGCACTCTCAAAGCACCCCGAGTTGGCACAGGTGGCAGCTTGTCCCTGGGCCTCATCTTGATATTGGTGGAAATCCAGCTGCCAGCCGGCCCCTAAGTTCCGAGGGCCTACCTGCTACTGACAGGGGCTTCTGCACAGGAAAACAAAACCTACCACCCCACGTTGCTGGTCTCAGTTTGCACAGCTCCATGGGCACTCTCAAAGCAGCCCGATTTGGCACAGGTGGCAGCTTGTCCCTGGGCGGCATCTTGATATACCTAGAAATCATTCAGGCAGCTGGCCCCGAAGGGCCGAGGGCCTACCTGGTATTGGCAGAGGCTTCTGCCCGGGAGAACAAAACTCACCATCCCGCGTTCCTGGTCTCAGTTTCCAGAGCTCCATGGGCACTCTCAAAGCAGCCCGAGTTGGCAATGGTGGCAGCTTGTCCCTGGGCGGCATCTTGATATTCGTGGAAATCCAAAAAAAACCTGGCCCCGAAGGGCCGAGGGCCTTCCTGCTACTGACAAAGGCTTCTGCCAAGGGAAACAAAATTCGCTAACCCACGTTCCTGGTCTCAGTTTGCAGAGCTCCATGGGCACTCTCAAAGCAGCCCGAGTTTACAATGGTGGCAGCTTGTCCCTGGGCAGCATCTTCAGATTCGTGGAAATCCAGCCACCAGACAACCCCGAAGGGCCGCGGGCCTACCTGGTAGTGACAAAGGCTTCTGCCCTTTGAAAACAAAACCCACCACCCCACGTTCCTGGTCTCAATTTCCAGAGGTCCATGGGCACTCTCAAAGCAGCCCGAGTTGGAATAGGTGGCAGCTTGTCCCTGGGCGGCATCTTTATATTCGTGGAAATCCTGATGCCAGCCAGCCACGAATGTCCGAGGGCATACCTGCTACTGACAATGGTTTCTGACCCGGAAAACAAAACTCACCAACCCATGTTCCTGGTCTCAGTTTGCAGAGCTCCATGGGCACTCTCAAAGCAGCCCGAGTTTGCACAGGTGGCAGCTTGTCCCTGGGCGGCATCTTGATATTCGTGGAAATCCAAAAAAAACCTGGCCCCGAAGGGCCGAGGGCCTACCTGCTACTGACAAAGGCTTCTGCCCCTGAAAACAAAACTCACCACCCCACCTTCCTGGTCTCAGTTTGCAGAGCTCCATGGGCACTCTCAAAGCAGCCCGACTTGGCACAGGTGGCAGATTGTCCCTGGGCGGCATCTTCAGATTCGCGGAAATCCAGCAGGCAGCCTGCCACGAATGCCCGAGGGCCTAACTGCTTATGACAAATGCTTCTGCCCCGGAAAACAAAACTCACCGCCCCACGTTCCTGGTCTCAGTTTGCAGAGCTCCATGGGCACTCTCAAAGCAGCCCGAGTTGGCACAGGTGGCAGCTTGTCCCTGGGCGGCATCTTGATATTCGTGGAAATCCAGAAGCCAGCCAGCCTCGAAGCCCGAGGGCCTTCCTGGTACTGTAAATGCTTCCGCCCTGGAGAAACAAAACCCACCACTCCACGTTCCTTGTCTCAGTTTGCAGAGCTCCATGGGCACTCTCAAAGCAGCCCGAGTTGGCACAGGTGGCAGCTTGTGCCTGGGCGGCATCTTGATATTTGTGGAAATCCAGTGGCCTGCTGGGTCTTAAGGGCCGAGGGCCTACCTGGTACTGACAAAGGATTCTGCCCAGGAAAGCAAAACTCACCATCCCGCGTTCCTGGTCTCAGTTTGCAGAGCTCCATGGGCACTGTCAAAGCAGCCCGAGTAGGCACAGGGGGCAGCTTGTCCCTGGGCGGCATCTTGATATTCCTGGAAATCCTGTGGGCAGCCGGCCCCTTAGGGTCGAGGGCCTACCTGATAATGACAAAGGCTTCTGCCCGGGAAAGCAGAACTCACCACCCCACGTTCCTGGTCTCAATTTCCAGAGCTCCATGGGCACTCTCAAAGCAGCCCGAGTTGGAATAGGTTGCAGCTTGTCCCTGGGCGGCATCCTCAGATTCACGGAAATCCTGATGCCAGCCGGCCACTAATGCCCGAGGGCCTAACTGCTACTGACAAAGGCTTCTGCCCCGGAAAACAAAACCCACCACCCCACGTTCCTGGTCTCAATTTCCAGAGCTCCATGGGCACTCTCAAAGCAGCCCAAAGTAGCACAGGTTGCAGCTTGTCCCTGGGCGGCACCTTGATATTCGTGGAAATCCAGCAGGCAGCCCGCCCAAGGGGCCGAGGGCCTACCTGGTACTGACAAAGGCTTCTGCCCGAGGTAACAAAGCCCACCAACCCACGTCCCTGGTCTCAGTTTGCAGAGCTCCATGGGCACTCTCAAAGCAGCCCGAGTTGGCAATGGTGGCAGCTTGTGCCTGGGCGGCATCTTGATATTCCTGGAAATCCAGCAGGCAGCCGGCCCTGAAGTGCAGAGGGCTTCCTTGAACAGACAAAGGCTTCTGCCCGGGAAAAGAAGACCCACCACCCAAAGTTCCTGGTCTCAGTTTGCAGAGCTCCGTGGGCACTCTCAAAGCACCCCGAGTTGGCACAGGTGGCAGCTTGTCCCTGGGCCTCATCTTGATATTGGTGGAAATCCAGCTGCCAGCCGGCCCCTAAGTTCCGAGGGCCTACCTGCTACTGACAGGGGCTTCTGCACAGGAAAACAAAACCTACCACCCCACGTTGCTGGTCTCAGTTTGCACAGCTCCATGGGCACTCTCAAAGCAGCCCGATTTGGCACAGGTGGCAGCTTGTCCCTGGGCGGCATCTTGATATACCTAGAAATCATTCAGGCAGCTGGCCCCGAAGGGCCGAGGGCCTACCTGGTATTGGCAGAGGCTTCTGCCCGGGAGAACAAAACTCACCATCCCGCGTTCCTGGTCTCAGTTTCCAGAGCTCCATGGGCACTCTCAAAGCAGCCCGAGTTGGCAATGGTGGCAGCTTGTCCCTGGGCGGCATCTTGATATTCGTGGAAATCCAAAAAAAACCTGGCCCCGAAGGGCCGAGGGCCTTCCTGCTACTGACAAAGGCTTCTGCCAAGGGAAACAAAATTCGCTAACCCACGTTCCTGGTCTCAGTTTGCAGAGCTCCATGGGCACTCTCAAAGCAGCCCGAGTTTACAATGGTGGCAGCTTGTCCCTGGGCAGCATCTTCAGATTCGTGGAAATCCAGCCACCAGACAACCCCGAAGGGCCGCGGGCCTACCTGGTAGTGACAAAGGCTTCTGCCCTTTGAAAACAAAACCCACCACCCCACGTTCCTGGTCTCAATTTCCAGAGGTCCATGGGCACTCTCAAAGCAGCCCGAGTTGGAATAGGTGGCAGCTTGTCCCTGGGCGGCATCTTTATATTCGTGGAAATCCTGATGCCAGCCAGCCACGAATGTCCGAGGGCATACCTGCTACTGACAATGGTTTCTGACCCGGAAAACAAAACTCACCAACCCATGTTCCTGGTCTCAGTTTGCAGAGCTCCATGGGCACTCTCAAAGCAGCCCGAGTTTGCACAGGTGGCAGCTTGTCCCTGGGCGGCATCTTGATATTCGTGGAAATCCAAAAAAAACCTGGCCCCGAAGGGCCGAGGGCCTACCTGCTACTGACAAAGGCTTCTGCCCCTGAAAACAAAACTCACCACCCCACCTTCCTGGTCTCAGTTTGCAGAGCTCCATGGGCACTCTCAAAGCAGCCCGACTTGGCACAGGTGGCAGATTGTCCCTGGGCGGCATCTTCAGATTCGCGGAAATCCAGCAGGCAGCCTGCCACGAATGCCCGAGGGCCTAACTGCTTATGACAAATGCTTCTGCCCCGGAAAACAAAACTCACCGCCCCACGTTCCTGGTCTCAGTTTGCAGAGCTCCATGGGCACTCTCAAAGCAGCCCGAGTTGGCAATGGTGGCAGCTTGTCCCTGGGCGGCATCTTGATATTCGTGGAAATCCAGAAGCCAGCCAGCCTCGAAGCCCGAGGGCCTTCCTGGTACTGTAAATGCTTCCGCCCTGGAGAAACAAAACCCACCACTCCACGTTCCTTGTCTCAGTTTGCAGAGCTCCATGGGCACTCTCAAAGCAGCCCGAGTTGGCACAGGTGGCAGCTTGTGCCTGGGCGGCATCTTGATATTTGTGGAAATCCAGTGGCCTGCTGGGTCTTAAGGGCCGAGGGCCTACCTGGTACTGACAAAGGATTCTGCCCAGGAAATCAAAACCAACCACCCCACGTTGCTGGTCTCAGTTTGCAGAGCTCCATGGTCACTCTCAAAGCAGCCCGAGTTGGCACAGGTGGCCGCTTGTGCCTGGGCGGCATCTTGATATTCTTGGAAATCCAGCAGGCAGCCGGCCCCGAAGGGCCGAAGGCCTTCCTGGTACTGACAAATGCTTCTCCCCGGGAAAACAAAACCCACCACCCCGCGTTCCTGCTCTCAGTTTGCAGAGCTCCATGGGCACTCTCATAGCAGCCCGAGTTGGCACAGGTGGCAGCTTGTGCCTGGGCAGAATCTTGATATTCATGGAAATCCAGCAAGCAGCCGGACCTGAAGTACCGAGGGCCTACCTGGTATTGACAAATTTTCTCCCTGGGGAAACAAAACCCAACACCCCATGTTCCTGGTCTCAGTTTGAAGAGCTCCATGGGCACTCTCAAAGCAGCCTGAGTTGGCACAGGAGGCAGCTTGTGTCTGGGCGGCATCTTCATATTCGTGGAAATTCAGAAGCCAGAAGGGTCTTAAGGGCCGAGGGCCTACCTGGTACTGACAAAGGCTTCTGTCCGAGAAAATAAAACCCACCAGCCCACGTTCCTGGTCTCAGTTTGCAGAGCTCCATGGGCACTCTCAAAGCAGCCCGAGTTGGCACAGGTGGCAGCTTGTGCCTGGGCGGCATCTTGTTATTCGTGGAAATCCATCAGGCAGCCGGCCCCGAACGGCCGAGGGCCTACCTGGTATTGGCAGAGCCTTCTGTCCGAGAAAGCAAAACTCACCATCCCGCGTTCCTGGTCTCAGTTTGCAGAGCTCCATGGGCACTGTCAAAGCAGCCCGAGTAGGCACAGGGGGCAGCTTGTCCCTGGGCGGCATCTTGATATTCCTGGAAATCCTGTGGGCAGCCGGCCCCTTAGGGTCGAGGGCCTACCTGATAATGACAAAGGCTTCTGCCCGGGAAAGCAGAACTCACCACCCCACGTTCCTGGTCTCAATTTCCAGAGCTCCATGGGCACTCTCAAAGCAGCCCGAGTTGGAATAGGTTGCAGCTTGTCCCTGGGCGGCATCCTCAGATTCACGGAAATCCTGATGCCAGCCGGCCACTAATGCCCGAGGGCCTAACTGCTACTGACAAAGGCTTCTGCCCCGGAAAACAAAACCCACCACCCCACGTTCCTGGTCTCAATTTCCAGAGCTCCATGGGCACTCTCAAAGCAGCCCAAAGTAGCACAGGTTGCAGCTTGTCCCTGGGCGGCACCTTGATATTCGTGGAAATCCAGCAGGCAGCCCGCCCAAGGGGCCGAGGGCCTACCTGGTACTGACAAAGGCTTCTGCCCGAGGTAACAAAGCCCACCAACCCACGTCCCTGGTCTCAGTTTGCAGAGCTCCATGGGCACTCTCAAAGCAGCCCGAGTTGGCAATGGTGGCAGCTTGTGCCTGGGCGGCATCTTGATATTCCTGGAAATCCAGCAGGCAGCCGGCCCTGAAGTGCAGAGGGCTTCCTTGAACAGACAAAGGCTTCTGCCCGGGAAAAGAAGACCCACCACCCAAAGTTCCTGGTCTCAGTTTGCAGAGCTCCGTGGGCACTCTCAAAGCACCCCGAGTTGGCACAGGTGGCAGCTTGTCCCTGGGCCTCATCTTGATATTGGTGGAAATCCAGCTGCCAGCCGGCCCCTAAGTTCCGAGGGCCTACCTGCTACTGACAGGGGCTTCTGCACAGGAAAACAAAACCTACCACCCCACATTGCTGGTCTCAGTTTGCACAGCTCCATGGGCACTCTCAAAGCAGCCCGATTTGGCACAGGTGGCAGCTTGTCCCTGGGCGGCATCTTGATATACCTAGAAATCATTCAGGCAGCTGGCCCCGAAGGGCCGAGGGCCTACCTGGTATTGGCAGAGGCTTCTGCCCGGGAGAACAAAACTCACCATCCCGCGTTCCTGGTCTCAGTTTCCAGAGCTCCATGGGCACTCTCAAAGCAGCCCGAGTTGGCAATGGTGGCAGCTTGTCCCTGGGCGGCATCTTGATATTCGTGGAAATCCAAAAAAAACCTGGCCCCGAAGGGCCGAGGGCCTTCCTGCTACTGACAAAGGCTTCTGCCAAGGGAAACAAAATTCGCTAACCCACGTTCCTGGTCTCAGTTTGCAGAGCTCCATGGGCACTCTCAAAGCAGCCCGAGTTTACAATGGTGGCAGCTTGTCCCTGGGCAGCATCTTCAGATTCGTGGAAATCCAGCCACCAGACAACCCCGAAGGGCCGCGGGCCTACCTGGTAGTGACAAAGGCTTCTGCCCTTTGAAAACAAAACCCACCACCCCACGTTCCTGGTCTCAATTTCCAGAGGTCCATGGGCACTCTCAAAGCAGCCCGAGTTGGAATAGGTGGCAGCTTGTCCCTGGGCGGCATCTTTATATTCGTGGAAATCCTGATGCCAGCCAGCCACGAATGTCCGAGGGCATACCTGCTACTGACAATGGTTTCTGACCCGGAAAACAAAACTCACCAACCCATGTTCCTGGTCTCAGTTTGCAGAGCTCCATGGGCACTCTCAAAGCAGCCCGAGTTTGCACAGGTGGCAGCTTGTCCCTGGGCGGCATCTTGATATTCGTGGAAATCCAAAAAAAACCTGGCCCCGAAGGGCCGAGGGCCTACCTGCTACTGACAAAGGCTTCTGCCCCTGAAAACAAAACTCACCACCCCACCTTCCTGGTCTCAGTTTGCAGAGCTCCATGGGCACTCTCAAAGCAGCCCGACTTGGCACAGGTGGCAGATTGTCCCTGGGCGGCATCTTCAGATTCGCGGAAATCCAGCAGGCAGCCTGCCACGAATGCCCGAGGGCCTAACTGCTTATGACAAATGCTTCTGCCCCGGAAAACAAAACTCACCGCCCCACGTTCCTGGTCTCAGTTTGCAGAGCTCCATGGGCACTCTCAAAGCAGCCCGAGTTGGCAATGGTGGCAGCTTGTCCCTGGGCGGCATCTTGATATTCGTGGAAATCCAGAAGCCAGCCAGCCTCGAAGCCCGAGGGCCTTCCTGGTACTGTAAATGCTTCCGCCCTGGAGAAACAAAACCCACCACTCCACGTTCCTTGTCTCAGTTTGCAGAGCTCCATGGGCACTCTCAAAGCAGCCCGAGTTGGCACAGGTGGCAGCTTGTGCCTGGGCGGCATCTTGATATTTGTGGAAATCCAGTGGCCTGCTGGGTCTTAAGGGCCGAGGGCCTACCTGGTACTGACAAAGGATTCTGCCCAGGAAATCAAAACCAACCACCCCACGTTGCTGGTCTCAGTTTGCAGAGCTCCATGGTCACTCTCAAAGCAGCCCGAGTTGGCACAGGTGGCCGCTTGTGCCTGGGCGGCATCTTGATATTCTTGGAAATCCAGCAGGCAGCCGGCCCCGAAGGGCCGAAGGCCTTCCTGGTACTGACAAATGCTTCTCCCCGGGAAAACAAAACCCACCACCCCGCGTTCCTGCTCTCAGTTTGCAGAGCTCCATGGGCACTCTCATAGCAGCCCGAGTTGGCACAGGTGGCAGCTTGTGCCTGGGCAGAATCTTGATATTCATGGAAATCCAGCAAGCAGCCGGACCTGAAGTACCGAGGGCCTACCTGGTATTGACAAATTTTCTCCCTGGGGAAACAAAACCCAACACCCCATGTTCCTGGTCTCAGTTTGAAGAGCTCCATGGGCACTCTCAAAGCAGCCTGAGTTGGCACAGGAGGCAGCTTGTGTCTGGGCGGCATCTTCATATTCGTGGAAATTCAGAAGCCAGAAGGGTCTTAAGGGCCGAGGGCCTACCTGGTACTGACAAAGGCTTCTGTCCGAGAAAATAAAACCCACCAGCCCACGTTCCTGGTCTCAGTTTGCAGAGCTCCATGGGCACTCTCAAAGCAGCCCGAGTTGGCACAGGTGGCAGCTTGTGCCTGGGCGGCATCTTGTTATTCGTGGAAATCCATCAGGCAGCCGGCCCCGAACGGCCGAGGGCCTACCTGGTATTGGCAGAGCCTTCTGTCCGAGAAAGCAAAACTCACCATCCCGCGTTCCTGGTCTCAGTTTGCAGAGCTCCATGGGCACTGTCAAAGCAGCCCGAGTAGGCACAGGGGGCAGCTTGTCCCTGGGCGGCATCTTGATATTCCTGGAAATCCTGTGGGCAGCCGGCCCCTTAGGGTCGAGGGCCTACCTGATAATGACAAAGGCTTCTGCCCGGGAAAGCAGAACTCACCACCCCACGTTCCTGGTCTCAATTTCCAGAGCTCCATGGGCACTCTCAAAGCAGCCCGAGTTGGAATAGGTTGCAGCTTGTCCCTGGGCGGCATCCTCAGATTCACGGAAATCCTGATGCCAGCCGGCCACTAATGCCCGAGGGCCTAACTGCTACTGACAAAGGCTTCTGCCCCGGAAAACAAAACCCACCACCCCACGTTCCTGGTCTCAATTTCCAGAGCTCCATGGGCACTCTCAAAGCAGCCCAAAGTAGCACAGGTTGCAGCTTGTCCCTGGGCGGCACCTTGATATTCGTGGAAATCCAGCAGGCAGCCCGCCCAAGGGGCCGAGGGCCTACCTGGTACTGACAAAGGCTTCTGCCCGAGGTAACAAAGCCCACCAACCCACGTCCCTGGTCTCAGTTTGCAGAGCTCCATGGGCACTCTCAAAGCAGCCCGAGTTGGCAATGGTGGCAGCTTGTGCCTGGGCGGCATCTTGATATTCCTGGAAATCCAGCAGGCAGCCGGCCCTGAAGTGCAGAGGGCTTCCTTGAACAGACAAAGGCTTCTGCCCGGGAAAAGGAGACCCACCACCCAAAGTTCCTGGTCTCAGTTTGCAGAGCTCCGTGGGCACTGTCAAAGCACCCCGAGTTGGCACAGGTGGCAGCTTGTCCCTGGGCCTCATCTTGATATTGGTGGAAATCCAGCTGCCAGCCGGCCCCTAAGTTCCGAGGGCCTACCTGCTACTGACAGGGGCTTCTGCACAGGAAAACAAAACCTACCACCCCACGTTGCTGGTCTCAGTTTGCACAGCTCCATGGGCACTCTCAAAGCAGCCCGATTTGGCACAGGTGGCAGCTTGTCCCTGGGCGGCATCTTGATATACCTAGAAATCATTCAGGCAGCTGGCCCCGAAGGGCCGAGGGCCTACCTGGTATTGGCAGAGGCTTCTGCCCGGGAGAACAAAACTCACCATCCCGCGTTCCTGGTCTCAGTTTGCAGAGCTCCATGGGCACTCTCAAAGCAGCCCGAGTTGGCAATGGTGGCAGCTTGTCCCTGGGCGGCATCTTGATATTCGTGGAAATCCAAAAAAAACCTGGCCCCGAAGGGCCGAGGGCCTTCCTGCTACTGACAAAGGCTTCTGCCAAGGGAAACAAAATTCGCTAACCCACGTTCCTGGTCTCAGTTTGCAGAGCTCCATGGGCACTCTCAAAGCAGCCCGAGTTTACAATGGTGGCAGCTTGTCCCTGGGCAGCATCTTCAGATTCGTGGAAATCCAGCCACCAGACAACCCCGAAGGGCCGCGGGCCTACCTGGTAGTGACAAAGGCTTCTGCCCTTTGAAAACAAAACCCACCACCCCACGTTCCTGGTCTCAATTTCCAGAGGTCCATGGGCACTCTCAAAGCAGCCCGAGTTGGAATAGGTGGCAGCTTGTCCCTGGGCGGCATCTTTATATTCGTGGAAATCCTGATGCCAGCCAGCCACGAATGTCCGAGGGCATACCTGCTACTGACAATGGTTTCTGACCCGGAAAACAAAACTCACCAACCCATGTTCCTGGTCTCAGTTTGCAGAGCTCCATGGGCACTCTCAAAGCAGCCCGAGTTTGCACAGGTGGCAGCTTGTCCCTGGGCGGCATCTTGATATTCGTGGAAATCCAAAAAAAACCTGGCCCCGAAGGGCCGAGGGCCTACCTGCTACTGACAAAGGCTTCTGCCCCTGAAAACAAAACTCACCACCCCACCTTCCTGGTCTCAGTTTGCAGAGCTCCATGGGCACTCTCAAAGCAGCCCGACTTGGCACAGGTGGCAGATTGTCCCTGGGCGGCATCTTCAGATTCGCGGAAATCCAGCAGGCAGCCTGCCACGAATGCCCGAGGGCCTAACTGCTTATGACAAATGCTTCTGCCCCGGAAAACAAAACTCACCGCCCCACGTTCCTGGTCTCAGTTTGCAGAGCTCCATGGGCACTCTCAAAGCAGCCCGAGTTGGCAATGGTGGCAGCTTGTCCCTGGGCGGCATCTTGATATTCGTGGAAATCCAGAAGCCAGCCAGCCTCGAAGCCCGAGGGCCTTCCTGGTACTGTAAATGCTTCCGCCCTGGAGAAACAAAACCCACCACTCCACGTTCCTTGTCTCAGTTTGCAGAGCTCCATGGGCACTCTCAAAGCAGCCCGAGTTGGCACAGGTGGCAGCTTGTGCCTGGGCGGCATCTTGATATTTGTGGAAATCCAGTGGCCTGCTGGGTCTTAAGGGCCGAGGGCCTACCTGGTACTGACAAAGGATTCTGCCCAGGAAATCAAAACCAACCACCCCACGTTGCTGGTCTCAGTTTGCAGAGCTCCATGGTCACTCTCAAAGCAGCCCGAGTTGGCACAGGTGGCCGCTTGTGCCTGGGCGGCATCTTGATATTCTTGGAAATCCAGCAGGCAGCCGGCCCCGAAGGGCCGAAGGCCTTCCTGGTACTGACAAATGCTTCTCCCCGGGAAAACAAAACCCACCACCCCGCGTTCCTGCTCTCAGTTTGCAGAGCTCCATGGGCACTCTCATAGCAGCCCGAGTTGGCACAGGTGGCAGCTTGTGCCTGGGCAGAATCTTGATATTCATGGAAATCCAGCAAGCAGCCGGACCTGAAGTACCGAGGGCCTACCTGGTATTGACAAATTTTCTCCCTGGGGAAACAAAACCCAACACCCCATGTTCCTGGTCTCAGTTTGAAGAGCTCCATGGGCACTCTCAAAGCAGCCTGAGTTGGCACAGGAGGCAGCTTGTGTCTGGGCGGCATCTTCATATTCGTGGAAATTCAGAAGCCAGAAGGGTCTTAAGGGCCGAGGGCCTACCTGGTACTGACAAAGGCTTCTGTCCGAGAAAATAAAACCCACCAGCCCACGTTCCTGGTCTCAGTTTGCAGAGCTCCATGGGCACTCTCAAAGCAGCCCGAGTTGGCACAGGTGGCAGCTTGTGCCTGGGCGGCATCTTGTTATTCGTGGAAATCCATCAGGCAGCCGGCCCCGAACGGCCGAGGGCCTACCTGGTATTGGCAGAGCCTTCTGTCCGAGAAAGCAAAACTCACCATCCCGCGTTCCTGGTCTCAGTTTGCAGAGCTCCATGGGCACTGTCAAAGCAGCCCGAGTAGGCACAGGGGGCAGCTTGTCCCTGGGCGGCATCTTGATATTCCTGGAAATCCTGTGGGCAGCCGGCCCCTTAGGGTCGAGGGCCTACCTGATAATGACAAAGGCTTCTGCCCGGGAAAGCAGAACTCACCACCCCACGTTCCTGGTCTCAATTTCCAGAGCTCCATGGGCACTCTCAAAGCAGCCCGAGTTGGAATAGGTTGCAGCTTGTCCCTGGGCGGCATCCTCAGATTCACGGAAATCCTGATGCCAGCCGGCCACTAATGCCCGAGGGCCTAACTGCTACTGACAAAGGCTTCTGCCCCGGAAAACAAAACCCACCACCCCACGTTCCTGGTCTCAATTTCCAGAGCTCCATGGGCACTCTCAAAGCAGCCCAAAGTAGCACAGGTTGCAGCTTGTCCCTGGGCGGCACCTTGATATTCGTGGAAATCCAGCAGGCAGCCCGCCCAAGGGGCCGAGGGCCTACCTGGTACTGACAAAGGCTTCTGCCCGAGGTAACAAAGCCCACCAACCCACGTCCCTGGTCTCAGTTTGCAGAGCTCCATGGGCACTCTCAAAGCAGCCCGAGTTGGCAATGGTGGCAGCTTGTGCCTGGGCGGCATCTTGATATTCCTGGAAATCCAGCAGGCAGCCGGCCCTGAAGTGCAGAGGGCTTCCTTGAACAGACAAAGGCTTCTGCCCGGGAAAAGGAGACCCACCACCCAAAGTTCCTGGTCTCAGTTTGCAGAGCTCCGTGGGCACTCTCAAAGCACCCCGAGTTGGCACAGGTGGCAGCTTGTCCCTGGGCCTCATCTTGATATTGGTGGAAATCCAGCTGCCAGCCGGCCCCTAAGTTCCGAGGGCCTACCTGCTACTGACAGGGGCTTCTGCACAGGAAAACAAAACCTACCACCCCACGTTGCTGGTCTCAGTTTGCACAGCTCCATGGGCACTCTCAAAGCAGCCCGATTTGGCACAGGTGGCAGCTTGTCCCTGGGCGGCATCTTGATATACCTAGAAATCATTCAGGCAGCTGGCCCCGAAGGGCCGAGGGCCTACCTGGTATTGGCAGAGGCTTCTGCCCGGGAGAACAAAACTCACCATCCCGCGTTCCTGGTCTCAGTTTCCAGAGCTCCATGGGCACTCTCAAAGCAGCCCGAGTTGGCAATGGTGGCAGCTTGTCCCTGGGCGGCATCTTGATATTCGTGGAAATCCAAAAAAAACCTGGCCCCGAAGGGCCGAGGGCCTTCCTGCTACTGACAAAGGCTTCTGCCAAGGGAAACAAAATTCGCTAACCCACGTTCCTGGTCTCAGTTTGCAGAGCTCCATGGGCACTCTCAAAGCAGCCCGAGTTTACAATGGTGGCAGCTTGTCCCTGGGCAGCATCTTCAGATTCGTGGAAATCCAGCCACCAGACAACCCCGAAGGGCCGCGGGCCTACCTGGTAGTGACAAAGGCTTCTGCCCTTTGAAAACAAAACCCACCACCCCACGTTCCTGGTCTCAATTTCCAGAGGTCCATGGGCACTCTCAAAGCAGCCCGAGTTGGAATAGGTGGCAGCTTGTCCCTGGGCGGCATCTTTATATTCGTGGAAATCCTGATGCCAGCCAGCCACGAATGTCCGAGGGCATACCTGCTACTGACAATGGTTTCTGACCCGGAAAACAAAACTCACCAACCCATGTTCCTGGTCTCAGTTTGCAGAGCTCCATGGGCACTCTCAAAGCAGCCCGAGTTTGCACAGGTGGCAGCTTGTCCCTGGGCGGCATCTTGATATTCGTGGAAATCCAAAAAAAACCTGGCCCCGAAGGGCCGAGGGCCTACCTGCTACTGACAAAGGCTTCTGCCCCTGAAAACAAAACTCACCACCCCACCTTCCTGGTCTCAGTTTGCAGAGCTCCATGGGCACTCTCAAAGCAGCCCGACTTGGCACAGGTGGCAGATTGTCCCTGGGCGGCATCTTCAGATTCGCGGAAATCCAGCAGGCAGCCTGCCACGAATGCCCGAGGGCCTAACTGCTTATGACAAATGCTTCTGCCCCGGAAAACAAAACTCACCGCCCCACGTTCCTGGTCTCAGTTTGCAGAGCTCCATGGGCACTCTCAAAGCAGCCCGAGTTGGCAATGGTGGCAGCTTGTCCCTGGGCGGCATCTTGATATTCGTGGAAATCCAGAAGCCAGCCAGCCTCGAAGCCCGAGGGCCTTCCTGGTACTGTAAATGCTTCCGCCCTGGAGAAACAAAACCCACCACTCCACGTTCCTTGTCTCAGTTTGCAGAGCTCCATGGGCACTCTCAAAGCAGCCCGAGTTGGCACAGGTGGCAGCTTGTGCCTGGGCGGCATCTTGATATTTGTGGAAATCCAGTGGCCTGCTGGGTCTTAAGGGCCGAGGGCCTACCTGGTACTGACAAAGGATTCTGCCCAGGAAATCAAAACCAACCACCCCACGTTGCTGGTCTCAGTTTGCAGAGCTCCATGGTCACTCTCAAAGCAGCCCGAGTTGGCACAGGTGGCCGCTTGTGCCTGGGCGGCATCTTGATATTCTTGGAAATCCAGCAGGCAGCCGGCCCCGAAGGGCCGAAGGCCTTCCTGGTACTGACAAATGCTTCTCCCCGGGAAAACAAAACCCACCACCCCGCGTTCCTGCTCTCAGTTTGCAGAGCTCCATGGGCACTCTCATAGCAGCCCGAGTTGGCACAGGTGGCAGCTTGTGCCTGGGCAGAATCTTGATATTCATGGAAATCCAGCAAGCAGCCGGACCTGAAGTACCGAGGGCCTACCTGGTATTGACAAATTTTCTCCCTGGGGAAACAAAACCCAACACCCCATGTTCCTGGTCTCAGTTTGAAGAGCTCCATGGGCACTCTCAAAGCAGCCTGAGTTGGCACAGGAGGCAGCTTGTGTCTGGGCGGCATCTTCATATTCGTGGAAATTCAGAAGCCAGAAGGGTCTTAAGGGCCGAGGGCCTACCTGGTACTGACAAAGGCTTCTGTCCGAGAAAATAAAACCCACCAGCCCACGTTCCTGGTCTCAGTTTGCAGAGCTCCATGGGCACTCTCAAAGCAGCCCGAGTTGGCACAGGTGGCAGCTTGTGCCTGGGCGGCATCTTGTTATTCGTGGAAATCCATCAGGCAGCCGGCCCCGAACGGCCGAGGGCCTACCTGGTATTGGCAGAGCCTTCTGTCCGAGAAAGCAAAACTCACCATCCCGCGTTCCTGGTCTCAGTTTGCAGAGCTCCATGGGCACTGTCAAAGCAGCCCGAGTAGGCACAGGGGGCAGCTTGTCCCTGGGCGGCATCTTGATATTCCTGGAAATCCTGTGGGCAGCCGGCCCCTTAGGGTCGAGGGCCTACCTGATAATGACAAAGGCTTCTGCCCGGGAAAGCAGAACTCACCACCCCACGTTCCTGGTCTCAATTTCCAGAGCTCCATGGGCACTCTCAAAGCAGCCCGAGTTGGAATAGGTTGCAGCTTGTCCCTGGGCGGCATCCTCAGATTCACGGAAATCCTGATGCCAGCCGGCCACTAATGCCCGAGGGCCTAACTGCTACTGACAAAGGCTTCTGCCCCGGAAAACAAAACCCACCACCCCACGTTCCTGGTCTCAATTTCCAGAGCTCCATGGGCACTCTCAAAGCAGCCCAAAGTAGCACAGGTTGCAGCTTGTCCCTGGGCGGCACCTTGATATTCGTGGAAATCCAGCAGGCAGCCCGCCCAAGGGGCCGAGGGCCTACCTGGTACTGACAAAGGCTTCTGCCCGAGGTAACAAAGCCCACCAACCCACGTCCCTGGTCTCAGTTTGCAGAGCTCCATGGGCACTCTCAAAGCAGCCCGAGTTGGCAATGGTGGCAGCTTGTGCCTGGGCGGCATCTTGATATTCCTGGAAATCCAGCAGGCAGCCGGCCCTGAAGTGCAGAGGGCTTCCTTGAACAGACAAAGGCTTCTGCCCGGGAAAAGGAGACCCACCACCCAAAGTTCCTGGTCTCAGTTTGCAGAGCTCCGTGGGCACTCTCAAAGCACCCCGAGTTGGCACAGGTGGCAGCTTGTCCCTGGGCCTCATCTTGATATTGGTGGAAATCCAGCTGCCAGCCGGCCCCTAAGTTCCGAGGGCCTACCTGCTACTGACAGGGGCTTCTGCACAGGAAAACAAAACCTACCACCCCACGTTGCTGGTCTCAGTTTGCACAGCTCCATGGGCACTCTCAAAGCAGCCCGATTTGGCACAGGTGGCAGCTTGTCCCTGGGCGGCATCTTGATATACCTAGAAATCATTCAGGCAGCTGGCCCCGAAGGGCCGAGGGCCTACCTGGTATTGGCAGAGGCTTCTGCCCGGGAGAACAAAACTCACCATCCCGCGTTCCTGGTCTCAGTTTCCAGAGCTCCATGGGCACTCTCAAAGCAGCCCGAGTTGGCAATGGTGGCAGCTTGTCCCTGGGCGGCATCTTGATATTCGTGGAAATCCAAAAAAAACCTGGCCCCGAAGGGCCGAGGGCCTTCCTGCTACTGACAAAGGCTTCTGCCAAGGGAAACAAAATTCGCTAACCCACGTTCCTGGTCTCAGTTTGCAGAGCTCCATGGGCACTCTCAAAGCAGCCCGAGTTTACAATGGTGGCAGCTTGTCCCTGGGCAGCATCTTCAGATTCGTGGAAATCCAGCCACCAGACAACCCCGAAGGGCCGCGGGCCTACCTGGTAGTGACAAAGGCTTCTGCCCTTTGAAAACAAAACCCACCACCCCACGTTCCTGGTCTCAATTTCCAGAGGTCCATGGGCACTCTCAAAGCAGCCCGAGTTGGAATAGGTGGCAGCTTGTCCCTGGGCGGCATCTTTATATTCGTGGAAATCCTGATGCCAGCCAGCCACGAATGTCCGAGGGCATACCTGCTACTGACAATGGTTTCTGACCCGGAAAAAAAAACTCACCAACCCATGTTCCTGGTCTCAGTTTGCAGAGCTCCATGGGCACTCTCAAAGCAGCCCGAGTTTGCACAGGTGGCAGCTTGTCCCTGGGCGGCATCTTGATATTCGTGGAAATCCAAAAAAAACCTGGCCCCGAAGGGCCGAGGGCCTACCTGCTACTGACAAAGGCTTCTGCCCCTGAAAACAAAACTCACCACCCCACCTTCCTGGTCTCAGTTTGCAGAGCTCCATGGGCACTCTCAAAGCAGCCCGACTTGGCACAGGTGGCAGATTGTCCCTGGGCGGCATCTTCAGATTCGCGGAAATCCAGCAGGCAGCCTGCCACGAATGCCCGAGGGCCTAACTGCTTATGACAAATGCTTCTGCCCCGGAAAACAAAACTCACCGCCCCACGTTCCTGGTCTCAGTTTGCAGAGCTCCATGGGCACTCTCAAAGCAGCCCGAGTTGGCAATGGTGGCAGCTTGTCCCTGGGCGGCATCTTGATATTCGTGGAAATCCAGAAGCCAGCCAGCCTCGAAGCCCGAGGGCCTTCCTGGTACTGTAAATGCTTCCGCCCTGGAGAAACAAAACCCACCACTCCACGTTCCTTGTCTCAGTTTGCAGAGCTCCATGGGCACTCTCAAAGCAGCCCGAGTTGGCACAGGTGGCAGCTTGTGCCTGGGCGGCATCTTGATATTTGTGGAAATCCAGTGGCCTGCTGGGTCTTAAGGGCCGAGGGCCTACCTGGTACTGACAAAGGATTCTGCCCAGGAAATCAAAACCAACCACCCCACGTTGCTGGTCTCAGTTTGCAGAGCTCCATGGTCACTCTCAAAGCAGCCCGAGTTGGCACAGGTGGCCGCTTGTGCCTGGGCGGCATCTTGATATTCTTGGAAATCCAGCAGGCAGCCGGCCCCGAAGGGCCGAAGGCCTTCCTGGTACTGACAAATGCTTCTCCCCGGGAAAACAAAACCCACCACCCCGCGTTCCTGCTCTCAGTTTGCAGAGCTCCATGGGCACTCTCATAGCAGCCCGAGTTGGCACAGGTGGCAGCTTGTGCCTGGGCAGAATCTTGATATTCATGGAAATCCAGCAAGCAGCCGGACCTGAAGTACCGAGGGCCTACCTGGTATTGACAAATTTTCTCCCTGGGGAAACAAAACCCAACACCCCATGTTCCTGGTCTCAGTTTGAAGAGCTCCATGGGCACTCTCAAAGCAGCCTGAGTTGGCACAGGAGGCAGCTTGTGTCTGGGCGGCATCTTCATATTCGTGGAAATTCAGAAGCCAGAAGGGTCTTAAGGGCCGAGGGCCTACCTGGTACTGACAAAGGCTTCTGTCCGAGAAAATAAAACCCACCAGCCCACGTTCCTGGTCTCAGTTTGCAGAGCTCCATGGGCACTCTCAAAGCAGCCCGAGTTGGCACAGGTGGCAGCTTGTGCCTGGGCGGCATCTTGTTATTCGTGGAAATCCATCAGGCAGCCGGCCCCGAACGGCCGAGGGCCTACCTGGTATTGGCAGAGCCTTCTGTCCGAGAAAGCAAAACTCACCATCCCGCGTTCCTGGTCTCAGTTTGCAGAGCTCCATGGGCACTGTCAAAGCAGCCCGAGTAGGCACAGGGGGCAGCTTGTCCCTGGGCGGCATCTTGATATTCCTGGAAATCCTGTGGGCAGCCGGCCCCTTAGGGTCGAGGGCCTACCTGATAATGACAAAGGCTTCTGCCCGGGAAAGCAGAACTCACCACCCCACGTTCCTGGTCTCAATTTCCAGAGCTCCATGGGCACTCTCAAAGCAGCCCGAGTTGGAATAGGTTGCAGCTTGTCCCTGGGCGGCATCCTCAGATTCACGGAAATCCTGATGCCAGCCGGCCACTAATGCCCGAGGGCCTAACTGCTACTGACAAAGGCTTCTGCCCCGGAAAACAAAACCCACCACCCCACGTTCCTGGTCTCAATTTCCAGAGGTCCATGGGCACTCTCAAAGCAGCCCAAAGTAGCACAGGTTGCAGCTTGTCCCTGGGCGGCACCTTGATATTCGTGGAAATCCAGCAGGCAGCCCGCCCAAGGGGCTGAGGGCCTACCTGGTACTGACAAAGGCTTCTGCCCGAGGTAACAAAGCCCACCAACCCACGTCCCTGGTCTCAGTTTGCAGAGCTCCATGGGCACTCTCAAAGCAGCCCGAGTTGGCAATGGTGGCAGCTTGTGCCTGGGCGGCATCTTGATATTCGTGGAAATCCAGCAGGCAGCCGGCCCTGAAGTGCAGAGGGCTTCCTTGAACAGACAAAGGCTTCTGCCCGGGAAAAGAAGACCCACCACCCAAAGTTCCTGGTCTCAGTTTGCAGAGCTCCGTGGGCACTCTCAAAGCACCCCGAGTTGGCACAGGTGGCAGCTTGTCCCTGGGCCTCATCTTGATATTGGTGGAAATCCAGCTGCCAGCCGGCCCCTAAGTTCCGAGGGCCTACCTGCTACTGACAGGGGCTTCTGCACAGGAAAACAAAACCTACCACCCCACGTTGCTGGTCTCAGTTTGCACAGCTCCATGGGCACTCTCAAAGCAGCCCGATTTGGCACAGGTGGCAGCTTGTCCCTGGGCGGCATCTTGATATACCTAGAAATCATTCAGGCAGCTGGCCCCGAAGGGCCGAGGGCCTACCTGGTATTGGCAGAGGCTTCTGCCCGGGAGAACAAAACTCACCATCCCGCGTTCCTGGTCTCAGTTTCCAGAGCTCCATGGGCACTCTCAAAGCAGCCCGAGTTGGCAATGGTGGCAGCTTGTCCCTGGGCGGCATCTTGATATTCGTGGAAATCCAAAAAAAACCTGGCCCCGAAGGGCCGAGGGCCTTCCTGCTACTGACAAAGGCTTCTGCCAAGGGAAACAAAATTCGCTAACCCACGTTCCTGGTCTCAGTTTGCAGAGCTCCATGGGCACTCTCAAAGCAGCCCGAGTTTACAATGGTGGCAGCTTGTCCCTGGGCAGCATCTTCAGATTCGTGGAAATCCAGCCACCAGACAACCCCGAAGGGCCGCGGGCCTACCTGGTAGTGACAAAGGCTTCTGCCCTTTGAAAACAAAACCCACCACCCCACGTTCCTGGTCTCAATTTCCAGAGGTCCATGGGCACTCTCAAAGCAGCCCGAGTTGGAATAGGTGGCAGCTTGTCCCTGGGCGGCATCTTTATATTCGTGGAAATCCTGATGCCAGCCAGCCACGAATGTCCGAGGGCATACCTGCTACTGACAATGGTTTCTGACCCGGAAAACAAAACTCACCAACCCATGTTCCTGGTCTCAGTTTGCAGAGCTCCATGGGCACTCTCAAAGCAGCCCGAGTTTGCACAGGTGGCAGCTTGTCCCTGGGCGGCATCTTGATATTCGTGGAAATCCAAAAAAAACCTGGCCCCGAAGGGCCGAGGGCCTACCTGCTACTGACAAAGGCTTCTGCCCCTGAAAACAAAACTCACCACCCCACCTTCCTGGTCTCAGTTTGCAGAGCTCCATGGGCACTCTCAAAGCAGCCCGACTTGGCACAGGTGGCAGATTGTCCCTGGGCGGCATCTTCAGATTCGCGGAAATCCATCAGGCAGCCTGCCACGAATGCCCGAGGGCCTAACTGCTTATGACAAATGCTTCTGCCCCGGAAAACAAAACTCACCGCCCCACGTTCCTGGTCTCAGTTTGCAGAGCTCCATGGGCACTCTCAAAGCAGCCCGAGTTGGCAATGGTGGCAGCTTGTCCCTGGGCGGCATCTTGATATTCGTGGAAATCCAGAAGCCAGCCAGCCTCGAAGCCCGAGGGCCTTCCTGGTACTGTAAATGCTTCCGCCCTGGAGAAACAAAACCCACCACTCCACGTTCCTTGTCTCAGTTTGCAGAGCTCCATGGGCACTCTCAAAGCAGCCCGAGTTGGCACAGGTGGCAGCTTGTGCCTGGGCGGCATCTTGATATTTGTGGAAATCCAGTGGCCTGCTGGGTCTTAAGGGCCGAGGGCCTACCTGGTACTGACAAAGGATTCTGCCCAGGAAATCAAAACCAACCACCCCACGTTGCTGGTCTCAGTTTGCAGAGCTCCATGGTCACTCTCAAAGCAGCCCGAGTTGGCACAGGTGGCCGCTTGTGCCTGGGCGGCATCTTGATATTCATGGAAATCCAGCAGGCAGCCGGCCCCGAAGGGCCGAAGGCCTTCCTGGTACTGACAAATGCTTCTCCCCGGGAAAACAAAACCCACCACCCCGCGTTCCTGCTCTCAGTTTGCAGAGCTCCATGGGCACTCTCATAGCAGCCCGAGTTGGCACAGGTGGCAGCTTGTGCCTGGGCAGAATCTTGATATTCATGGAAATCCAGCAAGCAGCCGGACCTGAAGTACCGAGGGCCTACCTGGTATTGACAAATTTTCTCCCTGGGGAAACAAAACCCAACACCCCATGTTCCTGGTCTCAGTTTGAAGAGCTCCATGGGCACTCTCAAAGCAGCCTGAGTTGGCACTGGAGGCAGCTTGTGTCTGGGCGGCATCTTCATATTCGTGGAAATTCAGAAGCCAGAAGGGTCTTAAGGGCCGAGGGCCTACCTGGTACTGACAAAGGCTTCTGTCCGAGAAAATAAAACCCACCAGCCCACGTTCCTGGTCTCAGTTAGCAGAGCTCCATGGGCACTCTCAAAGCAGCCCGAGTTGGCACAGGTGGCAGCTTGTGCCTGGGCGGCATCTTGTTATTCGTGGAAATCCATCAGGCAGCCGGCCCCGAACGGCCGAGGGCCTACCTGGTATTGGCAGAGCCTTCTGTCCGAGAAAGCAAAACTCACCATCCCGCGTTCCTGGTCTCAGTTTGCAGAGCTCCATGGGCACTGTCAAAGCAGCCCGAGTAGGCACAGGGGGCAGCTTGTCCCTGGGCGGCATCTTGATATTCCTGGAAATCCTGTGGGCAGCCGGCCCCTTAGGGTCGAGGGCCTACCTGATAATGACAAAGGCTTCTGCCCGGGAAAGCAGAACTCACCACCCCACGTTCCTGGTCTCAATTTCCAGAGCTCCATGGGCACTCTCAAAGCAGCCCGAGTTGGAATAGGTTGCAGCTTGTCCCTGGGCGGCATCCTCAGATTCACGGAAATCCTGATGCCAGCCGGCCACTAATGCCCGAGGGCCTAACTGCTACTGACAAAGGCTTCTGCCCCGGAAAACAAAACCCACCACCCCACGTTCCTGGTCTCAATTTCCAGAGGTCCATGGGCACTCTCAAAGCAGCCCAAAGTAGCACAGGTTGCAGCTTGTCCCTGGGCGGCACCTTGATATTCGTGGAAATCCAGCAGGCAGCCCGCCCAAGGGGCCGAGGGCCTACCTGGTACTGACAAAGGCTTCTGCCCGAGGTAACAAAGCCCACCAACCCACGTCCCTGGTCTCAGTTTGCAGAGCTCCATGGGCACTCTCAAAGCAGCCCGAGTTGGCAATGGTGGCAGCTTGTGCCTGGGCGGCATCTTGATATTCGTGGAAATCCAGCAGGCAGCCGGCCCTGAAGTGCAGAGGGCTTCCTTGAACAGACAAAGGCTTCTGCCCGGGAAAAGAAGACCCACCACCCAAAGTTCCTGGTCTCAGTTTGCAGAGCTCCGTGGGCACTCTCAAAGCACCCCGAGTTGGCACAGGTGGCAGCTTGTCCCTGGGCCTCATCTTGATATTGGTGGAAATCCAGCTGCCAGCCGGCCCCTAAGTTCCGAGGGCCTACCTGCTACTGACAGGGGCTTCTGCACAGGAAAACAAAACCTACCACCCCACATTGCTGGTCTCAGTTTGCACAGCTCCATGGGCACTCTCAAAGCAGCCCGATTTGGCACAGGTGGCAGCTTGTCCCTGGGCGGCATCTTGATATACCTAGAAATCATTCAGGCAGCTGGCCCCGAAGGGCCGAGGGCCTACCTGGTATTGGCAGAGGCTTCTGCCCGGGAGAACAAAACTCACCATCCCGCGTTCCTGGTCTCAGTTTGCAGAGCTCCATGGGCACTCTCAAAGCAGCCCGACTTGGCACAGGTGGCAGATTGTCCCTGGGCGGCATCTTCAGATTCGCGGAAATCCAGCAGGCAGCCTGCCACGAATTCCCGAGGGCCTAACTGCTTATGAGAAATGCTTCTGCCCCGGAAAACAAAACTCACCGACCCACATTCCTGGTCTCAGTTTGCAGAGCTCCATGGGCACTCTCAAAGCAGCCCAAGGTAGCACAGGTGGCAGCTTGTCCCTGGGCGGCACCTTGATATTCGTGGAAATCCAGCAGGCAGACCGCCCCAAGGGGGCGAGGGCCTCCCTGGTCGTGACAAAGGCTTCTGCTTGGGGAAACAAAACCCACCACCCCACGTTCCTGGTCTCAGTTTGAAGAACTCCATGAGCAATCTCAAAGCAACCCGAGTTGGCACATGTGGCAGCTTGTCCCTGGGCGGCATCTTCAGATTCACGGAAATCCAACTGCCAGCCTGCCCCAAAGGGCCGAGGGCCTACCTGCTACTGACAAAGGCTTCTGCCCAGGGAAACAAAACACGCCAACCCACGTTCCTGGTCTCAGTTTGCAGAGCTTCATGGGCACTCTCAAAGCAGCCCAAAGTAGCACAGGTTGCAGCTTGTCCCTGGGCAGCATCTTCAGATTCGTGGAAATCCAGCAGGCAGCCCGCCCAGGGGCCGAGGGCCTACCTGGTACTGACAAAGGCTTCTGCCCGGGGATACAAAGCCCACCAACCCACGTTCCTGGTCTCAGTTTGCAGACCTCCATGGGAACTCTCAAAGCAGCCCGAGTAGGCACAGGTTGCAGCTTGTCCCTGGGCGGCATCTTGATATTCGTGGAAATCCAAAAAAAACCTGGCCCCGAAGGGCCGAGGGCCTTCCTGCTACTGACAAAGGCTTCTGCCAAGGGAAACAAAACCCACCACCCCACGTTCCTGGTCTCAGTTTGAAGAACTCCATGAGCAATCTCAAAGCAACCCGAGTTGGCACATGTGGCAGCTTGTCCCTGGGTGGCATCTTCAGATTCACGGAAATCCAACTGCCAGAAAACCCCAAATGGCCGAGGGCCTACCTGCTATTGGCAAAGGCTTCTGCCCGGGGAAACAAAGCACGCCAACCCACGTTCCTGGTCTCAGTATGCAGAGCTCCATGGGCACTCTCAAAGCAGCCCGAGTTTGAATAGGTGGCAGCTTGTCCCTGGGCGGCATCTTCAGATTCACGGAAATCCTGATGCCAGCCGGCCACGAATGCCCGAGGGCATACCTGCTTCTGACAATGGTTTCTGACCCGGAAAACAAAACTCACCATCCCATGTTCCTGGTCTCAGTTTGCAGAGCTCCATGGGCACTCTCAAAGCAGCCCAAGTTTGCACAGGTGGCAGCTTGTCCCTGGGCGGCATCTTGATATTCGTGGAAATCCAAAAAAAACCTGGCCCCGAAGGGCCGAGGGCCTACCTGCTACTGACAAAGGCTTCTGCCCAGGGAAAGAAAATTCGCTAACCCACGTTCCTGGCCTCAGTTTGCAGAGCTCCATGGGCACTCTCAAAGCAGCCCGAGTTGGCACAGGTGGCAGCTTGTCCCTGGGCGGCACCTTGATATTCGTGGAAATCCCCCAGGCAGACCGCCCCAAGGCGGCGAGGGCCTACCTGCTACTGACAAAGGCTTCTGCCCGGGGAAACAAAACCCACCACCGCACGTTCCTGGTCTCAGTTTGAAGAACTCCATGAGCAATCTCAAAGCAACCCGAGTTGGCACATGTGGCAGCTTGTCCCCGGGTGGCATCTTCAGATTCACGGAAATCCAACTGCCAGCCTGCCCCAAAGGGCCCAGGGCCTACCTGGTACTGACAAAGGCTTCTGCCCCTGCAAACAAAACTCAGTACCCCATGTTCCTGGTCTCAGTTTTCAGAGCTCCATGGGCACTCTCAAAGCAGCCCGAGTTGGCAATGGTGGCAGCTTGTCCCTGGGCGGCATCTTGATATTCGTGGAAATCCAAAAAAAACCTGGCCCCGAAGGGCCGAGGGCCTTCCTGCTACTGACAAAGGCTTCTGCCAAGGGAAACAAAATTCGCTAACCCACGTTCCTGGTCTCAGTTTGCAGAGCTCCATGGGCACTCTCAAAGCAGCCCGAGTTTACAATGGTGGCAGCTTGTCCCTGGGCAGCATCTTCAGATTCGTGGAAATCCAGCCACCAGACAACCCCGAAGGGCCGCGGGCCTACCTGGTAGTGACAAAGGCTTCTGCCCAGAGAAACAAAACCCACCACCCCACGTTCCTGGTCTCAATTTCCAGAGGTCCATGGGCACTCTCAAAGCAGCCCGAGTTGGAATAGGTGGCAGCTTGTCCCTGGGCGGCATCTTGATATTCGTGGAAATCCTGATGCCAGCCAGCCACGAATGTCCGAGGGCATACCTGCTACTGACAATGGTTTCTGACCCGGAAAACAAAACTCACCAACCCATGTTCCTGGTCTCAGTTTGCAGAGCTCCATGGGCACTCTCAAAGCAGCCCGAGTTGTAACAGGTGGCAGCTTGTCCCTGGGCGGCATCTTGATATTCGTGGAAATCCAAAAAAAACCTGGCCCCGAAGGGCCGAGGGCCTACCTGCTACTGACAAAGGCTTCTGCCCCTGAAAACAAAACTCACCACCCCACCTTCCTGGTCTCAGTTTGCAGAGCTCCATGGGCACTCTCAAAGCAGCCCGAGTTGTAACAGGTGGCAGATTGTCCCTGGGCGGCATCTTCAGATTCGCGGAAATCCAGCAGGCAGCCTGCCACGAATGCCCGAGGGCCTAACTGCTTATGACAAATGCTTCTGCCCCGGAAAACAAAACTCACCCCCCCACGTTCCTGGTCTCAGTTTGCAGAGCTCCATGGGCACTCTCAAAGCAGCCCGAGTTTACAATGGTGGCAGCTTGTCCCTGGGCGGCATCTTCAGATTCGTGGAAATCCAGCCAGCCAGACAACCTCGAAGGCCCGCGGGCCTACCTGGTAGTGACAAATGCTTCTGCCGTGAGAAACAAAACCCACCACCCCACGTTCCTTGTCTCAATTTGCAGAGCTCCATGGGCACTCTCAAAGCAGCCCGAGTTGTAATAGGTGGCAGCTTGTCCCTGGGCGGCATCTTGATATTCGTGGAAATCCAGATGCCAGCCAGCCACTTAATGGCCGAGGGCATACCTGCTACTGACAATGGTTTCTGACCCAGGAAATCAAAACTCAACCAACCCATGTTCCTGGTCTCAGTTTGCAGAGCTCCATGGGCACTCTCAAAGCAGCCCGAGTTGTAACAGGTGGCAGCTTGTGCCTGGGCGGCATCTTGATATTCGTGGAAATCCAAAAAAAAGCCTGGCCCCGAAGGGCCGAGGGCCTACCTGCTACTGACAAATGCTTCTGCCCCGGGAAAACAAAACTCACCCCCCCGCTTCCTGGTCTCAGTTTGCAGAGCTCCATGGGCACTCTCAAAGCAGCCCGACTTGGCACAGGTGGCAGATTGTCCCTGGGCGGCATCTTCAGATTCGCGGAAATCCAGCAGGCAGCCGGCCACTGAAGTGCCGAGGGCCTAACTGCTATATGACAAATGCTTCTGCCCTGGGGAAACAAAACTCACCGACCCCATGTTCCTGGTCTCAGTTTGCAGAGCTCCATGGGCACTCTCAAAGCAGCCTGAGGTAGCACAGGAGGCAGCTTGTGTCTGGGCGGCACCTTGATATTCGTGGAAATCCAGCAGCCAGACCGCCCTTAAGGGGGCGAGGGCCTCCCTGGTACTGACAAAGGCTTCTGCTTGGGAAAACAAAACCCACCACCCCACGTTCCTGGTCTCAGTTTGAAGAACTCCATGAGCAATCTCAAAGCAACCCGAGTTGGCACATGTGGCAGCTTGTCCCTGGGCGGCATCTTCAGTTATTCACGGAAATCCATCTGCCAGCCGGCCCCGAACGGCCGAGGGCCTACCTGCTACTGACAAAGGCTTCTGCCCGGGAAAGCAAAGCACGCCAACCCGCGTTCCTGGTCTCAGTTTGCAGAGCTCCATGGGCACTTTCAAAGCAGCCCGAGTTGGCACAGGGGGCAGCTTGTCCCTGGGCAGCATCTTCAGATTCGTGGAAATCCAGTCAGCAGAAAACCCCTTATGGTCGAGGGCCTACCTGGGATAATGGCAAAGGCTTCTGCCCCGGGAAAGCAGAACTCACTTTCCCACGTTACCTGGTCTCAATATGCAGAGCTCCATGGGCACTCTCAAAGCAGCCCGAGTTGGAATAGGTTGCAGCTTGTCCCTGGGCGGCATCTTCAGATTCACGGAAATCCTGATGCCAGCCGGCCACGAATGCCCGAGGGCCTAACTGCTTCTGACAATGGTTTCTGACCCGGAAAACAAAACTCACCAACCCATGTTCCTGGTCTCAGTTTCCAGAGCTCCATGGGCACTCTCAAAGCAGCCCAAAGTTTGCACAGGTGGCAGCTTGTCCCTGGGCGGCATCTTGATATTCGTGGAAATCCAGCAAAAAGCCCGGCCCAAGGGGCCGAGGGCCTACCTGGTACTGACAAAGGCTTCTGCCCGAGGTAAAGAAAGCCCACTAACCCACGTTCCTGGTCTCAGTTTGCAGAGCTCCATGGGCACTCTCAAAGCAGCCCGAGTTGGCACATGGTGGCAGCTTGTCCCTGGGCGGCATCTTGATATTCGTGGAAATCCAGCAGGCAGACCGCCCCTGAAGTGCAGAGGGCTTCCTTGAACAGACAAAGGCTTCTGCCCGGGAAAAGAAGACCCACCACCCAAAGTTCCTGGTCTCAGTTTGCAGAGCTCCGTGGGCACTCTCAAAGCACCCCGAGTTGGCACAGGTGGCAGCTTGTCCCTGGGCCTCATCTTGATATTGGTGGAAATCCAGCTGCCAGCCGGCCCCTAAATTCCGAGGGCCTACCTGCTACTGACAAAGGCTTCTGCCCGGGAAAACAAAACCTCACCACCCCACGTTGCTGGTCTCAGTTTGCAGAGCTCCATGGGCACTCTCAAAGCAGCCCGAGTTGGCACAGGTGGCAGCTTGTCCCTGGGCGGCATCTTGTTATTCACTGGAAATCCATTCAGGCAGCCCGCCCCGAAGGGCCGAGGGCCTACCTGGTACTGACAAAGGCTTCTGCCCGGGAAAACAAAACTCACCATACCCACATGTTCCTGGTCTCAGTTTGCAGAGCTCCATGGGCACTCTCAAAGCAGCCCGAGTTGGCAATGGTGGCAGCTTGTCCCTGGGCGGCATCTTGATATTCGTGGAAATCCAAAAAAAACCTGGCCCCGAAGGGCCGAGGGCCTTCCTGCTACTGACAAAGGCTTCTGCCAAGGGAAACAAAATTCGCTAACCCACGTTCCTGGTCTCAGTTTGCAGAGCTCCATGGGCACTCTCAAAGCAGCCCGAGTTTACAATGGTGGCAGCTTGTCCCTGGGCAGCATCTTCAGATTCGTGGAAATCCAGCCACCAGACAACCCCGAAGGGCCGCGGGCCTACCTGGTAGTGACAAAGGCTTCTGCCCAGGAAAACAAAACCCACCACCCCACGTTCCTGGTCTCAATTTCCAGAGGTCCATGGGCACTCTCAAAGCAGCCCGAGTTGGCACAGGTGGCAGCTTGTCCCTGGGCGGCATCTTCATATTCGTGGAAATCCAGAAGCCAGCCAGCCACTTAATGGCCTAGGGCCTACCTGGTACTGACAAAGGCTTCTGACCCAGGAAAACAAAACTCACCAACGCACGTTCCTGGTCTCAGTTTGCAGAGCTCCATGTGCACTGTCAAATCAGCCCGAGTTGGCAACAGGGGGCAGCTTGTGCCTGGGCGGCATCTTGATATTCGTGGAAATCCATCAGGCAACCTGGCCCCGAAGGGCCGAGGGCCTACCTGGTATTGGCAGAGGCTTCTGCCCCTGAAAACAAAACTCACCTGCCCACTTTCCTGGTCTCTGTTTGTAGAGGTCCATGGGCACTCTCAAAGCAGCACGACTTGGCACAGGTGGCAGATTGTCCCTGGGCGGCATCTTCAGATTCGCGGAAATCCAGCAGGCAGCCTGCCACGAATGCCCGAGGGCCTAACTGCTTATGACAAATGCTTCTGCCCCGGAAAACAAAACTCACCCCCCCCACGTTCCTGGTCTCAGTTTGCAGAGCTCCATGGGCACTCTCAAAGCAGCCCGAGTTGGCAATGGTGGCAGCTTGTCCCTGGGCGGCATCTTGATATTCGTGGAAATCCAGAAGCCAGCCAGCCTCGAAGGCCCGAGGGCCTTCCTGGTACTGTAAATGCTTCCGCCCTGGAGAAACAAAACCCACCACTCCACGTTCCTTGTCTCAGTTTGCAGAGCTCCATGGGCACTCTCAAAGCAGCCCGAGTTGGCACAGGTGGCAGCTTGTGCCTGGGCGGCATCTTGATATTTGTGGAAATCCAGTGGCCTGCTGGGTCTTAAGGGCCGAGGGCCTACCTGGTACTGACAAAGGATTCTGCCCAGGAAATCAAAACCAACCACCCCACGTTGCTGGTCTCAGTTTGCAGAGCTCCATGGTCACTCTCAAAGCAGCCCGAGTTGGCACAGGGGCCGCTTGTGCCTGGGCGGCATCTTGATATTCATGGAAATCCTAGGGCCGAAGGCCTTCCTGGTACTGACAAAGGCTTCTGCCTGGGAAAACAAAACTCACCTGCCCACGTTCCTAGTGTCAGTTTGAGAGAGCCATGGGCACTCTCATAGCAGCCCGAGTTGGCACAGGTGGCAGCTTGTGCCTGGGCGGCATCTTGATATTCGTGGAAATCCATCAGGCAGCCGGCCCCAAAGGGCCGAGGGCCTACCTGGTACTCACAATGGATTCTACCCGGGAAAACAAACCCCACCACCCCATGTTCCTGGTCGCAGTTTGCAGAGCTCCATGGGCACTCTCATAGCAGCCCGAGTTGGCACAGGAGGCAGCTTGTGTCTGGGCGGCATCTTCATATTCGTGGAAATTCAGAAGCCAGAAGGGTCTTAAGGGCCGAGGGCCTACCTGGTACTGACAAAGGCTTCTGTCCGAGAAAATAAAACCCACCAGCCCACGTTCCTGGTCTCAGTTTGCAGAGCTCCATGGGCACTCTCAAAGCAGCCCGAGTTGGCACAGGTGGCAGCTTGTGCCTGGGCGGCATCTTGTTATTCGTGGAAATCCATCAGGCAGCCGGCCCCGAACGGCCGAGGGCCTACCTGGTATTGGCAGAGCCTTCTGTCCGAGAAAGCAAAACTCACCATCCCGCGTTCCTGGTCTCAGTTTGCAGAGCTCCATGGGCACTGTCAAAGCAGCCCGAGTTGGCACAGGGGGCAGCTTGTCCCTGGGCGGCATCTTGATATTCCTGGAAATCCTGTGGGCAGCCGGCCCCTTAGGGTCGAGGGCCTACCTGATAATGACAAAGGCTTCTGCCCGGGAAAGCAGAACTCACCACCCCACGTTCCTGGTCTCAATTTCCAGAGCTCCATGGGCAATCTCAAAGCAGCCCGAGTTGGAATAGGTTGCAGCTTGTCCCTGGGCGGCATCCTCAGATTCAAGGAAATCCTGATGCCAGCCGGCCACTAATGCCCGAGGGCCTAACTGCTACTGACAAAGGCTTCTGCCCCGGAAAACAAAACCCACCACCCCACGTTCCTGGTCTCAATTTCCAGAGGTCCATGGGCACTCTCAAAGCAGCCCAAAGTAGCACAGGTTGCAGCTTGTCCCTGGGCGGCACCTTGATATTCGTGGAAATCCAGCAGGCAGCCCGCCCAAGGGGCCGAGGGCCTACCTGGTACTGACAAAGGCTTCTGCCCGAGGTAACAAAGCCCACCAACCCACGTCCCTGGTCTCAGTTTGCAGAGCTCCATGGGCACTCTCAAAGCAGCCCGAGTTGGCACAGGTGGCCGCTTGTGCCTGGGCGGCATCTTGATATTCGTGGAAATCCAGCAGGCAGCCGGCCCTGAAGTGCAGAGGGCTTCCTTGAACAGACAAAGGCTTCTGCCCGGGAAAAGAAGACCCACCACCCAAAGTTCCTGGTCTCAGTTTGCAGAGCTCCGTGGGCACTCTCAAAGCACCCCGAGTTGGCACAGGTGGCAGCTTGTCCCTGGGCCTCATCTTGATATTGGTGGAAATCCAGCTGCCAGCCGGCCCCTAAGTTCCGAGGGCCTACCTGCTACTGACAGGGGCTTCTGCACAGGAAAACAAAACCTACCACCCCACGTTGCTGGTCTCAGTTTGCACAGCTCCATGGGCACTGTCAAAGCAGCCCGATTTGGCACAGGTGGCAGCTTGTCCCTGGGCGGCATCTTGATATACCTAGAAATCATTCAGGCAGCTGGCCCCGAAGGGCCGAGGGCCTACCTGGTATTGGCAGAGGCTTCTGCCCGGGAGAACAAAACTCACCATCCCGCGTTCCTGGTCGCAGCTTGCACAGCTCCATGGGCACTCTCAAAGCAGCACGAGTTGGCAGAGGGGGACGCTTGTCCCTGGGCGGCATCTTGATATTCCTGGAAATCCTGCGGGCAGCCCAGCCCCTTAGGGTCAAGTGCCTACCTGATAATGGGAAAGGCTCCTGCCCGGGAAAGCAATACTCGCCACCGCGTGTTCCTGGTCTAAGTTTGCAGAGCTCCATGGGCACTCTCAAAGCAGCCCGAGTTGGCACAGGTGGCAGCTTGTCCCTGGGCGGCATCTTGATATTCCTGGAAATCCAGAAGCCAGCCAGCCTCGAAGGCCCGAGGGCCTTCCTGGTACTGTAAATGCTTCCGCCCTGGAGAAACAAAACCCACCACTCCACGTTCCTTGTCTCAGTTTGCAGAGCTCCATGGGCACTCTCAAAGCAGCCCGAGTTGGCACAGGTGGCAGCTTGTCCCTGGGCGGCATCTTGATATTCGTGGAAATGCACTGGCCTGCTGAGTCTTAAGGGCCGAGGGCCTACCTGGTACTGACAAATGCTTCTGCCCAGGAAATCAAAACCAACCACCCCACGTTGCTGGTCTCAGTTTGCAGAGCTCCAAGGGCACTCTCAAAGCAGCCCGAGTTGGCACAGGTGGCAGTTTGTGCCTGGGCGGCATCTTGATATTCCAGGAAATCCTGTGGGCAGCCGGCCACTTAGGGTCGAGGGCCTACCTGATAATGACAAAGGCTTCTGCCCGGGAAAGCAAATCTCACCACCCCACGTTGCTAGTCTCAGTTTGCAGAGCTCCATGGGCACTCTCAAAGCAGCCTGAGTTGGCAAAGGGGGCAGCTTGTCCCTGGGCGGCATCATGTTATTCGTGGAACTCCAGCAGGCAGACGGTCCCTTAGGGCCGAGGGCCTACCTGGTACTGACAAAGGCTTCTGCCCGGGAAAACAAAACTCACCTGCCCACAGTCCTGGTCTCAGTTTGCAGAGCTCCATGGGCACTCTCAAAGCAGCCCGAGTTGGCACAGGGGGCAGCTTGTGCCTGGGCGGCATCTTCATATTCCGGGAAATCCAGAAGCCAGCTGGGTCTTAAGGGTCGAGGGCCTACCTGGTACCGACAAAGGCTTCTCCTTGGGAAAACAAAACCCATCACCCCACATTCCTGGTCTCAGTTTGCAGAGCTCCATGGGCACTCTCAAAGCAGCCTGAGTTGGCACAGGGGGCAGCTTGTCCCAGGGCGGCATCTTGATGTTCGTGGAAATCCAGCAGGCAGCCTGCCCCTAAGAGCCGAGGGCCTACCTGCAACTGAGAAATGCTTCTGCCCAGGAAAACAAAATGCACCACCCCACTTTCCTGGTCTCAGTTTGTAGAGGTCCATGGGCACTCTCAAAGCAGCACAACTTGGCATAGGGGGAAGCTTGTCCCTGGGCGGTATCTTGATATTCCTGGAAATCCAGAAGCCAGCCAGCCCCCTAGAGCGGAGGGCCTACCTGGTCCTGACAAAGGCTTCTGCCGGGGAAAACAAAACCCACCACCCCACGTTCCTGGTCTCAGTTTGCAGAGCTCCATGGGCACTCTCAAAGCAGCCCGAGTTGGCACAGGTGGCAACTTGTCCCTGGGCGGCATCAGGATAAATGTGGAAATCCAGGGGCAGGTGGGCCCGAAGGGTTGAGGGCTTCCAGGTACTGAGAAATGCTTCTGCCCGGGGAAAGAAAACCCACCACGCCATGTTCCTGGTCGCAGCTTGCACAGCTCCATGGGCACTCTCAAAGCAGCACGAGTTGGCAGAGGGGGACGCTTGTCCCTGGGCGGCATCTTGATATTCCTGGAAATCCTGCGGGCAGCCCAGCCCCTTAGGGTCAAGTGCCTACCTGATAATGGGAAAGGCTCCTGCCCGGGAAAGCAATACTCGCCACCGCGTGTTCCTGGTCTCAGTTTGCAGAGCTCCATGGTCACTCTCAAAGCAGCCCGAGTTGGCACAGGTGGCAGCTTGTCCCTGGGCGGCATCTTGATATACCTAGAAATCCAGAAGCCTGCCGAGTCTTAAGGGCCTAGGGCCTACCTGGTAATGACAAAGTCTTCTGCCCCGGAAAACAAAACTCACCTGCCCACGTTCCTGGTCTCAGTTTGCAGAGCTCCATAGGCACTGTCAAAGCAGCACGAGTTGGCACAGGTGGCAGCTTCTCCCAGGGCGGCATCTTGATATTCCTGGAAATCCAGAAGCCAGCCAGCCTCGAAGGCCCGAGGGCCTTCCTGGTACTGTAAATGCTTCCGCCCTGGAGAAACAAAACCCACCACTCCACGTTCCTTGTCTCAGTTTGCAGAGCTCCATGGGCACTCTCAAAGCAGCCCGAGTTGGCACAGGTGGCAGCTTGTGCCTGGGCGGCATCTTGATATTCGTGGAAATGCAGTGGCCTGCTGAGTCTTAAGGGCCGAGGGCCTACCTGGTAGTGACAAATGCTTCTGCCCAGGAAATCAAAACCAACCACCCCACGTTGCTGGTCTCAGTTTGCAGAGCTCCAAGGGCACTCTCAAAGCAGCCCGAGTTGGCACAGGTGGCAGTTTGTGCCTGGGCGGCATCTTGATATTCCAGGAAATCCTGTGGGCAGCCGGCCACTTAGGGTCGAGGGCCTACCTGATAATGACAAAGGCTTCTGCCCGGGAAAGCAAATCTCACCACCCCACGTTGCTAGTCTCAGTTTGCAGAGCTCCATGGGCACTCTCAAAGCAGCCTGAGTTGGCACAGGGGGCAGCTTGTCCCTGGGCGGCATCATGTTATTCGTGGAACTCCAGCAGGCAGCCGGTCCCTTAGGGCCGAGGGCCTACCTGGTACTGACAAAGGCTTCTGCCCGGGAAAACAAAACTCACCTGCCCACAGTCCTGGTCTCAGTTTGCAGAGCTCCATGGGCACTCTCATAACAGCCCGAGTTGGCAGAGGTGGCAGCTTGTGCCTGGGCGGCATCTTGATATTCCTGGAAATCCTGCAGGCAGCCGGCCCCAAAGGGCCGAGGGCCTACCTGGTACAGACAATGGCTTCTGCCCGGGATAACAAACCCCACCACCCCACGTTGCTGGTCTCAGTTTGCAGAGCTCCATGGGCACTCTCAAAGCAGCCTGAGTTGGCACAGGTGGCAGCTTGTGCCTGGGCAGCATCTTGATATTCCTGGAAATCCTGCGGCCAGCCAAGTCCCTTAGGGTCGAGGGCCTACCTGATAATGGGAAAGGCTTCTTCCCAGGAAAGCAATACTCGCCACCCCATGTTCCTGGTCTCAGTTTGCAGAGCTCCATGGGCACTCTCAAAGCAGCACGAGTTGGCACAGGTGGCAGCTTGTCCCTGGGCGGCATCTTCATATTCGTGGAAATCCAGAAGCCAGCTGGGTCTTAAGGGCCTAGGGCCTACCTGGTACTGACAAAGGCTTCTGCCGAGGAAAACAAAACCCACCACGCCACGTTCCTGGTCTCAGTTTGCAGAGCTCCATGTGCACTGTCAAATCAGCCCGATTTGGCAAAGGGGGCAGCTTGTGCCTGGGCGGCATCTTGATATTCGTGGAAATCCATCAGGCAGCCGGCCCCGAAGGGCCGAGGGCCTACCTGGTATTGGCAGAGGCTTCTGCCTGGGAAAACAAAACTCACCTGCCCACTTTCCTGGTCTCTGTTTGTAGAGGTCCATGGGCACTCTCAAAGCAGCACGACTTGGCATAGGGGGAAGCTTGTGCCTGGGCGGCATCTTGATATTCCTGGAAATCCAGAAGCCAGCCAGCCCCCTAGAGCGGAGGGCCTACCTGGTCCTGACAAAGACTTCTGCCGGGGAAAAAAAAACCCACCACCCCACGTTGCTGGTCGCAGTTTGCAGAGCTCCATGGGCACTCTCAAAGCAGCCCGAGTTGGCACAGGTGGCAGCTTGTCCCTGGGCGGCATCTTGATATTCGTGGAAATCCAGAATCCAGCCGGCCTCGAAGGACCGAGGGCCTTCCTGGTACTGACAATGGCTTATGCCCGGGAAATCAAAACCCACCACCCCACGTTCCTGGTCTCAGTTTGCAGAGCTCCATGGGCACTCTCAAAGCAGCCTGAGTTGGCACAGGTGGCAGCTTGTGCCTGGGCGGCATCTTGATATTCGTAGAAATCCATCAGGCAGCCGGTCCCTTAGGGCCGAGGGCCTACCTGGTACTGACAAAGGCTTCTGCCTGGGAAAACAAAACTCACCTGCCCACGTTCCTAGTGTCAGTTTGAGAGAGCCATGGGCACTCTCATAGCAGCCCGAGTTGGCACAGGTGGCAGCTTGTGCCTGGGCGGCATCTTGATATTCGTGGAAATCCATCAGGCAGCCGGCCCCAAAGGGCCGAGGGCCTACCTGGTACTCACAATGGATTCTACCCGGGAAAACAAACCCCACCACCCCATGTTCCTGGTCGCAGTTTGCAGAGCTCCATGGGCACTCTCATAGCAGCCCGAGTTGGCACAGGAGGCAGCTTGTGTCTGGGCGGCATCTTCATATTCGTGGAAATTCAGAAGCCAGAAGGGACTTAAGGGCCGAGGGCCTACCTGGTACTGACAAAGGCTTCTGTCCGAGAAAATAAAACCCACCAGCCCACGTTCCTGGTCTCAGTTTGCAGAGCTCCATGGGCACTCTCAAAGCAGCCCGAGTTGGCACAGGTGGCAGCTTGTGCCTGGGCGGCATCTTGTTATTCGTGGAAATCCATCAGGCAGCCGGCCCCGAACGGCCGAGGGCCTACCTGGTATTGGCAGAGCCTTCTGTCCGAGAAAGCAAAACTCACCATCCCGCGTTCCTGGTCTCAGTTTGCAGAGCTCCATGGGCACTGTCAAAGCAGCCCGAGTTGGCACAGGGGGCAGCTTGTCCCTGGGCGGCATCTTGATATTCCTGGAAATCCTGTGGGCAGCCGGCCCCTTAGGGTCGA
>NW_024037241.1:64126-85998 GCF_015832195.1 Motacilla alba alba | reverse complement strand
AAGATGCTGCCCAGGGACAAGCTGCCACCTGTGCCAACTCACGCTGCTTTGAGAGTGCCCATGGTGCTCTGCAAACTGAGACCAGAAACGTGGGGTGCTGGGTTTTGTTTTCCAGGGCAGAAGCCTTTGTCAGTACCAAGTAGGCCCTTGTTCCTTAGGGACAGCCTGGAAGCAAGATTTCCCCGAATCTGAAGATGCTGCCCAGGGACAAGCTGCCACCTGTGCCAACTCGCGCTGCCTTGAGAGTGCCCATGGAGCTCTGCAAACTGAGACCATTAACGTGGGTTGGTCTGTTTTGTTTCCCTGGGCAGAAGCATTTGTCAGTACCAGGTAGGCCCTTGGCACTTATGGGCCGGCTGCCGGCTGGATTTCCGCCAATATCAAGATGCTGCCCAGGGGCAAGCTGCCACCTGTGCCAACTCGGGCTGCTTTAAGAGTGCCCACAGAGCTCTGCAAACTGAGACCCGGAACGTGGGGTGGTGGGTTTTTTTTTCCTGGGCAGAAGCCTTTGTCAGTACCAGGTAGGCTCTCAGTCCTTAGGGGCCGTCGGCCTGCCGGATTTCGACGAATATCAAGATGCCGCCCAGGGACAAGCTGCCACCTGTGGCAACTCACGCTGATTTTAGAGTACCCATGGAGCTCTGCAAACTGAGACCATGAACGTGTGTTGGCGAATTTTGTTTACCTGGGCAGAAGCCTTTGTCTGTTCCAGGTAGGCCCACGGCCCTTAGGGGCCGTCTGCCTGCTGGATTTCCGCCAACACCAAGATGCCGCCCAGGGACAAGCTGCCACCTGTGCTAACTCGGTCTGCTTTGAGAGTGCCCATGGAGCTCTGCAAACTGAGATGTGGAACGTGGGGTGGTGGGTTTTGTTTCCCTGGGCAGAAGCCTTTGTCAGTACCAGGAGGGCCCTTGTTCATCAGGGGCAGGCTGGCGGCTCAATTTCCACGAATATCAAGATGCTGCCCAGGGACAAGCTGCCACTTGTGCCAACTCGCGCTGCTTTGAGGGTGCCCACGGAGCTCTGCAAACTGAGACCAGGAACGTAGGATTGTGGGTTTTGTTTTCCCCGGGCAGAAGCCTCTCTCAGTGCCAGGTAGGCCCTTGTTCCTTAGGGGCAGGCTGGCAGGAAGATTTCCACGAATATCAAGATGCTGCCCAGGGACAAGCTGCCACCTGTGCCAACTCGGGCTGCTTTGAGAGTGCCCATGGAGCTCTGCAAACTGAGACCATGAACCTGGGGTGCTGAGTTTTGTTTCCCTGGGCAGAAGCATTTGCAGTGCCAGGTAGGCCCTTGGTCTTTAAGGGCAGGCAGCCTGCTGGATTTCCACGAATATCAAGATGCTGCCCAGGGACAAGCTGCCACCTGTGCCAACTCGGGCTTCTTTGAGAGTGCCCTTGGAGCTCTGCAAAGTGAGACCAGGAACGTGCGTTGGTGAGTTTTGTTTCCCCGGGCAGAAGCATTTGTCAGTACCAGGTAGGCCCTCGGAATTTCAGGGCCGACTGCCTGCTGGATTTCCACGAATATCAAGATGCTGCCCAGGGACAAGCTGCCACCTGTGCCAACTCGGGCTGCTTTGATGGTGCCCATGGAGCTCTGCAAACTGAGACCAGAAACGTGGGGGTGCTGGGTTTTGTTTCCCCTGGCAGAAGCCTTTGTCAGTACCAGGTCGGCCCTTGGCCCTTGGGGGCCGGCTGCCTGCAGGATTTCCACAAATATCAAGATGCCGCCCAGGGACAAGCTGCCACATGTGCCAACTTGGGCTGCTTTGAGAGTGCCCATGGAGCTCTGCAAACTGAGATGTGGAACATGGGCTGGTGGGTTTTCTTTCCCCGGGCAGAAGCCTTTGTCAGTACCAGGTGAGTCCTTGTTCCTCAGGGGCAGGCTGCCGGCTGGATTTCCACGAATATCAAGATGCTGCCCAAGGAGCAGCTGCCACTTGGGCCAACTCGTGCTGCTATGAGGGTGCCCACGGAGCTCTGCAAACTGAGACCAGGAACGTAGGACTGTGGGTTTTGTTTTCCCGGGCAGAAGCCTCTCTCAGTACCAGGTATGCCCTTGTTCCTTAGGTGCAGGCTGGCAGCAAGCTTTCCACGAATATCAAGATGCTGCCCAGGGATATTCTGCCACCTGTGCCAACTCGGGCTGCTTTGAGAGTGCCCACGGAGCTCTGCAAACTGAGACCATGAACCTGGGGTGCTGAGTTTTGTTTCTCCGGGCAGAAGCATTTGCAGTGCCAGGTAGGCCCTCGGTCCTTAAGGGCAGGCAGCCTGCTGGATTTCCACGAATATCAAGATGCTGCCCAGGGACAAGCTGCCACCTGTGCCAACTCTCACGCTGCTTTGAGAGTGCCCATGGTGCTCTGCAAACTGAGAGCAGAAACGTGGGGTGCTGGGTTTTGTTTTCCAGGGCAGAAGCCTTTGTCAGTACCAAGTAGGCCCTTGTTCCTTAGGGACAGCCTGGAAGCAAGATTTCCCCGAATATCAAAATGCTGCCCAGGGATATTCTGCCACCTGTGCCAACTCGGGCTGCTTTGAGAGTGCCCACGGAGTTCTTCAAACTGAGACCAGGAACGTGGGTTTGTCGGTGTTGTTTTCCCGGGCAGAAACATTTGCAGGCCCTTTGGGGGAGGCTGGCACCAGGATTTCCACGAAAATCAAGTTTCCGCCCAGGGACAAGCTGCCACCTTTGCCAACTCACGCTGCTTTGAGAGTGCCCACGGAGCTCTGCAAACTGTGACCAGGACCGTGGGGTGCTGAGTTTTGTTTTCCCAGGCAGAAGTATTTGTCAGTACTAGGTAGGCCCACGGTCTTTCAGGGCCGTCAGCCTGCTGAATTTCCACGAATATCAGGATGCTGCCCAGGGACAAGCTGCCACCTGTGCCAACTCGGGCTGCTTTGAGAGTGCCCATGGTGCTCTGCAAACTGAGACCAGAAACGTGGGGTGCTGGGTTTTGTTTTCCCGGGCAGAAGCCTTTGTCAGTGTCAGGTCGGCCCTTGTTCCACAGGGGCAGGCTGCCTGCTGGATTTCCACGAATATCAAGATGCCGCCCAGGGACAAGCTGCCACCTGTGCCAACTCGGGCTGCTTTGAGAGTGCCCATGGAGCTCTGCAAACTGAGACCTGGAACGTGGGGTGGTGGGTTTTGTTTCCCCGGGCAGAAGCCTTTGTCAGTACCAGGTCAGGCCTTGGCCCTTGGGGGCCAGCTGCCTGCAGGATTTCCACAAATATCAAGATGCCGCCCAGGGACAAGCTGCCACCTGTGCCAACTCGGGCTGCTTTGAGAGTGCCCACGGAGCTCTGCAAACTGAGACCAGGAAGGTAGGGTTGTGGGTTTTGTTTTCCCGGGCAGAAGCCTTTGTCAGTACCAGGTAGGCCCTTGTTCCTTAGGGGCAGGCTGCCTGCAGGATTTCCACGAATATCAAGATGCTGCCCAGGGACAAGCTGCCACCTGTGCCAACTCGCGCTGCTTTGAGAGTGCCCATGGTGCTCTGCAAACTGAGACCAGAAACGTGGTGTTCTGAGTTTTGTTTTCCCGGGCAGAAGCCTTTGTCAGTACCAGGTAGGCCCTTGGCCCTTGGGGGCCAGCTGCCTGCAGGATTTCCACGAATATCAAAATGCTGCCCAGGGACAAGCTGCCACTTGTGCCAACTTGGGCTGCTTTGAGAGTGCCCATGGAGCTCTTCAAACTGAGAGAAAGTATGTGGGGTTGTGGGTTTTGTTTTCCCGGGCAGAAGCCTTTGTCAGTACGAAGTAGGCCCTCAGCCCTTAGAGGCAGTCTGCCTGCTGGATTTCCACGAATATCAAGATGCCGCCCAGGGACAAGCTGCCACCTGTGCCAACTCGGGCTGCTTTGAGAGTGCCCATGGAGCTCTGCAAAGTTAGACCAGGAACTTGCCTTGGTGAGTTTTGTTTCCCCGGGCAGAAGCATTTGCAGTACCAGGCAGGCTCTCGGAACTTCAGGGCCGTCTGCCTGCTGGATTTCCACGAATATCAAGATGCTGCCCAGGGACAAGCTGCCACCTGTGCCAACTCGCGCTGCTTTGAGGGTGCCCACGGAGCTCTGCAAACTGAGACCATAACCTAGGGTTGTGGGTTTTGTTTTCTCGGGCAGAAGCCTTTGTCAGTACCAGGTAGGCCCTTGTTCCTTAGGGGCAGGCTGCCTGCTGAATTTCCACGAATATCAAGATGCTGCCCAGGGACAAGCTGCCACCTGTGCCAGCTCGGGCTGCTTTGAGGGTGCCCACGGAGCTCTAAAAACTGAGACAGGGTACATGGGGTTATGGGTTATGTTTCCCCGGGCAGAAGCCATTGTAAGTACCAGGTAGGCCCTCGGCCCTTAGGGGCAGGCTGGCAGCAAGACTTCCACGAATATCAAGATGCCGCCCAGGGACAAGCTGCCACCTGTGCCAACTCACGCTGCTTTGAGAGTGCCCACGGATCTCTTCAAACTGAGCCAAAGTATGTGGGGTTTCGGGTTTTTTTTTTCCCGGGCAGAACCCTTTGTCAGTACCAAGTAGGACCTCGGCCCTTAGAGGCAGTCTGCCTGCTGGATTTCCACGCATATCTAGATGCCGCCCAGGAACAAGCTGCCACCTGTGCCAACTTGGGCTGCTTTGAGAGTACCCATGGTGCTCTACAAACAGAAACCAGGAGCGTGGGATGGTGAGTTTTTTTTTTTCCTCGGCAGAAGCCTTTGTCAGTACCAGGTAGGCCCTCGGCCCTTCATGGCTGGCTGCCTGCTGGATTTCCACGAATATCAAGATGCCGCCCAGGGATATTCTGCCACCTGTGCCAACTCGGGCTGCTTTGAGAGTGCCCATGGAGCTCTGCAAACTGAGACCGGGACCGTGGGGTTCTGAGTTTTGTTTTCCCGGCAGAAGCCTTTGTCAGTACCAGGTAGGCCTTCGGCCCTATGGGTCCGGTTGCAGGCTGGATTTCCCCGAATAACAAGATGCCGCCCAGGGACAAGCTGCCACCTGTGCCAACTCGGGCTGCTTTGAGAGTGCCCATGGAGCTCTTCAAACTGTGGCCTGGAACGTCGGGTAGTGTGTCTTGTTTTGCTGGGTAGAAGACTATCTCTGTACTAGGTCGGCCCTCCACCCTTAGCGGCCGGCTCCCCGCTGGATTTGCCCGAATATCACGGTGCCGTCCCGGGTCAAGCTGCCACCTGTGCCAACTCGGGCTGCTTTGAGAGTGCCCATGGAGCTCTACAAACTGAGACCAGCAACGTGGGATGGTGAGCTTTGTTTTTCTGGGAAGAAGCCTTTGTCAGTACCAGGTAGGCCCTCGGCCCTAAGGGGCCTGTTGCCTCCTGGATATCCACAAATATCAAGATGCCTCTCAGGGACAAGCTGCCACCTGTGCTAGCTCTGGCTGCTTTGAGAGTGCCCACGGAACTCTGCAAACTGAGACTAAGACCTTGGGGTGGTGGGTTTTTTTTCTCCTTGGGCAGTATAATGCACAATACCTAGGTGTCCCTAAGCACGTTGATGCTTGGTGCCTGCTCGATTTCTGTATTAATCAGGATGCCATCCAATTACAGGCTGATAGCTGTGCCAACGTTGGGTGCTTGCACAGTGCCCACAGAGCTCTGCAAACTGAGACCTAGACGGTGAGGTGTTGAGTTTTTTTTCCTGGGCTGTTGCCCGCACAGTACTTTTGTGGCCATTTGGGGCCTGAGACCAGGAAGGTGAGGTGGTGAGTTTGGTTTCCCTGGGAAAAAGCTCACCACATTTTTTGGATGGGCCTTGCGTGCAGGCCCCGGTTGGCTGCTGTAATGCCGCATTGATCAAGATCTAGCTCACGTACAACCTGCCACCTGTGCCACCTCAGGCTGCTCTCACAGTGCCTGTGGATACAACGCTCTGTTTGACTCTTAGAGGTCTAATTACAAGCTGTGTTTGATAAATTATGAGTGTGGTAAATGAATGTGTTCTAGGAGTGTGAGATCCTTGAAATAGTATAATTTTTGATTTTCTTATGGTTGGAAGATCGTTTTACAAGCATAATGGGAATACTCCTTTTTTTAGGTACTTTTTCTTCTAGAAAGTATACCATAAGTGTTTTCTAATATTAAATGACAGAGCAGCCCGTTGATCCTTTACTGGAAATTTTTCCTATTTTTCAAAAATAACAGAAAAAAGCTCTTGCAAAAATAAGGGGAAAAAATTGCTTTAAAAAGTATTTCATTACAGCTTTTAAAGGCAATTAAAGTGCACCCATTGCTGATGGGAAGCCGATAACTGGTTAAACATGTATTCACTTGTTATGTCTCTCTAAAGAAATACTCTAACATCAAGCAATTAATCCCTTCCATCATAGTTTTAACCTCTTTCCTAGTTTAAATGTCAATGAAAAACATCATGAAGAACTCCATATGTATCTCTCCGATTCATCTTACATACAAAGCAACTATTTTTCCACCGGTTTGCTTGATGGTCTGCTTACTGCATTCAGCATTTTTTGGCATGCTTTTTTGCTTCTTTCTGCTGTCAATACTGGCCAATACATGCCATCTGCCAATGGTAGGATTTCTCTCACCTAAGCATATGGATTGAATCTTTAAGATCACTTTCGATAAAATGGATAAAAAAGGAGTTGTTTGATTCCACCTAACATTGAGTCTCTTGGTAAAGGTCACCTGGAGAAAAGTTTTTGCTTCTAGAATTCAACTCATGGATTGAAATATTTGAGAAGACTGATAGGCACTGGAGCATGGAGACACCTTCAGCCTCTGTGGATATAAAGCCCAGATTAAAATGATCAATTCTCTCAACTTGATGGACTGTACTGAGCAGAATTCTGACTAGAATCTCTTTCACACATAGAACACCCTGTTCAAGACACATGGTAAGATGAAGCTCACCTCCGGTTCCCTGCAGGTATTTGTATTTCTAATGAGTCTTTGGGATGCCTAGGTGATTTTCAGATGTCTAAAGATGAGACAAAGCCCACGACTTTCTCAAGACCTGGAACCATCTCCCTAGAAGCTGCAAAACACACAATGCCTCACTTGTGTCAAATTTGCCAAAGCAAGGACTAGAGCAAGAACTGGATGCAAAATACTTACACAGAGATGATAGTTTTTAAGATATTCATCAGATATTCTTCACATGGGAAGAGTCTTTGAACTCTTCTGTGATAGAACCCCAAAACTAAATGTTTTTTTTTTTCATTGAGCACTCTTCTTGATGCAATTCTTCAACTTGGCATGGCTTAATTCAATAGCATCCAAGTCAGAGAAAAATTGATAAAGGCAGATAGGAAAGAAAATTAGAAATTCGTTACTCAGAGTGTGAGTAGGAAGACAGGGAGCCATTCAAAAGAATAAGGAAACAAAACAGGAGCAGTGAAAATGAGACACATCCTGCATCTTTCTGGCGGGGAAGATGGATTATTTAATTAGTGACAAAATTAGAAGAGCCTGAACATTTGCTGTCCCACAACAGGAACAGAAAAACCATTGGGCACGCACATAATAGCCAAAGAAACATAACAAAGAGAAGGAAATACAGAGAATAGGAAAAAGAAGTAAGACGCTTTTTTCAATCATTGAAATTCAGGTGGTGTATCATTCTAATACACTTTTTTATACAGTAAAAGAGTAGTTATATACAGTCGGGTAAATTGCAGCTATGTATCATTTTTAGACAGGAAATGTTTTCCAAGAAACATCTACCAGATTATATATACAAGTTCCTGACTGCCAAAGAAGAAAGTACAAAACAGCAAACACTTGGGTAAAGTCCCAGGAACCAGAGATCAAGATCTACACCGATATAAGGAGAGCGGTGAGTTTTTCAAGAAGCAAAAGCGAATGCAGCTGACTGTGCTTGTGGATGAAAAGCTGTGGGATTTTTTGCAATTCCATTAAGAGCGCACAAAAGCGCGGTGCTCGGCTGCCTCATGCTTCGCATGCTGCGAGATGCACAGAAATTAAGATGAGCAAGGTTCTTCAGCTTTGCCCTTTTTCAGCAGCTGCGCCACACCGATGGACTGGAATATCTCTCGAGATGTTTTCCTTTCTCAAGAATGTATTGTTGCTGTGTCTTGACCGCACAAGGATAAGTATGAAGAGATCATAGCCATCTCGAAATAAATTCGCCGCTTTATTAAAAAGATAAATGCTTCAACAATGCGCAGCCACGACAAAAATCAGGGCCAAGACTGGGAGACGTTTGCTGTGCTGGCACCCAATTTCTGTCGGCGAAAAGTCATGGAGAAGCTTTTGGCTTGGATGCAGACGACGAGAGAGGCAGAAGACGGAGGTACGGGGCTGTCCGGAGCGAAGTGCCGCTGGCCGGCGTCTTTCGCCCGAAGCAGCGCTCCGGAGCGCACCGCCACCGGCACAAGCAGCAGTGCGCGAAGTAGCGGCTCTTTCGCCTTCGGTAGACGGAGAGCCGGCAGCTTGCAGGAGGTGAAGAAGCAAGCCGCACAACAGCAGCATTGTGGGCGCAGCTCTCTTACTGCTGCGGGATGGTGGATTGCCACTCGTATGCCTTTGAAAATCACGTTAGCATGCGAATGGAAGAAGTTTTTGGACAACTTTGCAATGCATCTTGCTAGTGCTCCTGCAACGCTCCGTGGAAACTCTTGCGGGTCTCTTTGCGCTGCGAGATGCAAAGAACTGGGTGAACTCGTCAAGCAAGATAGGAAGATGTTTGCAGTGCTGGCACACTTTCTCTCTCGGCGAGAAGTCATGGAGAAGCTTTTGGCTAGGATGCAGACGACGAGAGAGGCAGAAGACGGAGGTACGGGGCTATCCGGAGCGAAGTGCCGCTGGCCGGCGTCTTTCGCCCGAAGCAGCGCTCCGGAGCGCACCGCCACCGGCACAAGCAGCAGTGCGCGAAGTAGCGGCTCTTTCGCCTTCGGTAGACGGAGAGCCGGCAGCTTGCAGGAGGTGAAGAAGCAAGCCGCACAACAGCAGCATTGTGGGCGCAGCTCTCTTACTGCTGCGGGATGGTGGATTGCCACTCGTATGCCTATGAAAATCACGTTAGCATGCGAATGGAAGAAGTTTTTGGACAACTTTGCAATGCATCTTGCTAGTGCTCCTGCAACGCTCCGTGGAAACTCTTGCGGGTCTCTTTGAGCTGCGAGATGCAAAGAACTGGGTGAACTCGTCAAGCAAGATGGGAAGATGTTTACAGTGCTGTCACACTTTCTCTCTCGGCGAGAAGTCATGGAGAAGCTTTTGGCTAGGATGCAGACGACGAGAGAGGCAGAAGACGGAGGTACGGGGCTGTCCGGAGCGAAGTGCCGCTGGTCGGCGTCTTTCGCCCGAAGCAGCGCTCCGGAGCGCACCGCCACCGGCACAAGCAGCAGTGCGCGAAGTAGCGGCTCTTTCGCTTTCGCTAGACGGAGAGCCGGCAGCTTGCAGGAGGTGAAGAAGCAAGCCGCACAACAGCAGCCTTGTGGGCGCAGCTCTCGAACTGCTGCGGGATGGTGGATTGCCACTCGTATGCCTTTGAAAATCACGTTAGCATGCGAATGGAAGAAGTTTTTGGACAACTTTGCAATGCATCTTGCTAGTGCTCCTGCAACGCTCCGTGGAAACTCTTGCGGGTCTCTTTGCTCTGCGAGATGCAAAGAACTGGGTGAACTCGTCAAGCAAGATCGGAAGATGTTTGCAGTGCTGGCACACTTTCTCTCTCGGCGAGAAGTCATGGAGAAGCTTTTGGCTAGGATGCAGACGACGAGAGAGGCAGAAGCCGGAGGTACGGGGCTGTCCGGAGCGAAGTGCCGCTGGCCGGCGTCTTTCGCCCGAAGCAGCGCGCCGGAGCGCACCGCCACCGGCACAAGCAGCAGTGCGCGAAGTAGCGGCTCTTTCGCTTTCGCTAGACGGAGAGCCGGCAGCTTGCAGGAGGTGAAGAAGCAAGCCGCACAACAGCAGCATTGTGGGCGCAGCTCTCTTACTGCTGCGGGATGGTGGAATGCCACTCGTATGCCTTTGAAAATCACGTTAGCATGCGAATGGAAGTAGTTTTTGGACAACTTTGCAATGCATCTTGCTAGTGCTCCTGCAACACTCCGTGGAAACTCTTGCGGGTCTCTTTGCGCTGCGAGATGCAAAGAACTGGGTGAACTCGTCAAGCAAGATCGGAAGATGTTTGCAGTGCTGTCACGCTTTCTCTCTCGGCGAGAAGTCATGGAGAAGCTTTTGGCTAGGATGCAGACGACGAGAGAGGCAGAAGACGGAGGTATGGGGCTATCCGGAGCGAAGTGCCGCTGGCCGGCGTCTTTCGCCCGAAGCAGCGCTCCGGAGCGCACCGCCACCGGCACAAGCAGCAGTGCGCGAAGAAGCGGCTCTTTCGCTTTCGCTAGACGGAGAGCCGGCAGCTTGCAGGAGGTGAAGAAGCAAGCCGCACAACACCAGCCCACTGCGGCTAGCTGGTTGCTAGATTTCCACGAATTTCAAGTTGCCACCAAGGGACAGGCTGCCACCAGTGCCAAGTCAGGCTGCTTGCAGAGTGCCTAAAGAGCTCTGCCAACTGAGACCAGGAACGTGGGCTGGTGAGTTTTGTATTCCGGGGCAGAAGCTGTGTCAGTATCAGGTAGGCTCTCAGTCCTTAGGGGCCGTCTGCCTGCTGGATTTCCGCCAATATCAAGATGCCGCCCAGGGACAAGCTGCCACCTGTGCCAACTCAGGCTGCTTTGAGAGTGCCCATGGAGCTCTGCAAACTGAGACCAGGAACGTGGCGTGGTGGGTTTTCTTTCCCCGGGCAGAAGCCTTTGTCAGTACCAGATAGGCCCTTGGCCCTTTGGGGCGGCTGCTCGCTGGATTTCCGCGAATATCAAGATGCCGCCCAGGGACAAACTGCCACCTGTGCCAATTCGGGCTGCTTTCAGTGTGCCCATAGAGTTCTGCAATCTGAGACCAGGCACGTGGTGTGGTGAGCTTAGTTTACCTGGGCAGAAGCCTTTGTCCGTACCAGGTAGGCCTTCGCCCTTCGGGGCCAGCTGCCTGCTGGGTTTTTGCGAATCTGAAGATGCTGCCCAGGGACAAGCTGCCACCTGTGCCAACTCGCGCTGCCTTGAGAGTGCCCATGGAGCTCTGCAAACTGAGACCATTAACGTGGGTTGGTCTGTTTTGTTTCCCTGGGCAGAAGCATTTGTCAGTACCAGGTAGGCCCTTGGCACTTATGGGCCGGCTGCCAGCTGGATTTCCGCCAATATCAAGATGCCGCCCAGGGGCAAGCTGCCACCTGTGCCAACTCGGGCTGCTTTAAGAGTGCCCACAGAGCTCTGCAAACTGAGACCCGGAACGTGGGGTGGTGGGGTTTTTTTTCCTGGGCAGAAGCCTTTGTCAGTACCAGGTAGGCTCTCAGTCCTTAGGGGCCGTCGGCCTGCCGGATTTCGACGAATATCAAGATGCCGCCCAGGGACAAGCTGCCACCTGTGGCAACTCACGCTGATTTTAGAGTACCCATGGAGCTCTGCAAACTGAGACCATGAACGTGTGTTGGCGAATTTTGTTTACCTGGGCAGAAGCCTTTGTCTGTTCCAGGTAGGCCCACGGCCCTTAGGGGCCGTCTGCCTGCTGGATTTCCGCCAATACCAAGATGCCGCCCAGGGACAAGCTGCCACCTGTGCTAACTCGGTCTGCTTTGAGAGTGCCCATGGAGCTCTGCAAACTGAGATGTGGAACGTGGGGTGGTGGGTTTTGTTTCCCTGGGCAGAAGCCTTTGTCAGTACCAGGAGGGCCCTTGTTCATCAGGGGCAGGCTGGCGGCTCAATTTCCACGAATATCAAGATGCTGCCCAGGGACAAGCTGCCACTTGTGCCAACTCGCGCTGCTTTGAGGGTGCCCACGGAGCTCTGCAAACTGAGACCAGGAACGTAGGATTGTGGGTTTTGTTTTCCCGGGCAGAAGCCTCTCTCAGTGCCAGGTAGGCCCTTGTTCCTTAGGGGCAGGCTGGCAGGAAGATTTCCACGAATATCAAGATGCTGCCCAGGGACAAGCTGCCACCTGTGGCAACTCGGGCTGCTTTGAGAGTGCCCATGGAGCTCTGCAAACTGAGACCATGAACCTGGGGTGCTGAGTTTTGTTTCCCAGGGCAGAAGCATTTGCAGTGCCAGGTAGGCCCTTGGTCTTTAAGGGCAGGCAGCATGCTGGATTTCCATGAATATCAAGATGCTGCCAAAGGACAAGCTGCCACCTGTGCCAACTCGGGCTGCTTTGAGAGTGCCCTTGGAGCTCTGCAAAGTGAGACCAGGAACGTGCGTTGGTGAGTTTTGTTTCCCCGGGCAGAAGCATTTGTCAGTACCAGGTAGGCCCTCGGAATTTCAGGGCGGACTGCCTGCTGGATTTCCACGAATATCAAGATGCTGCCCAGGGACAAGCTGCCACCTGTGCCAACTCGGGCTGCTTTGATGGTGCCCATGGAGCTCTGCAAACTGAGACCAGAAACGTGGGGTGCTGAGTTTTGTTTCCCCTGGCAGAAGCCTTTGTCAGTACCAGGTCGGCCCTTGGCCCTTGGGGGCCGGCTGCCTGCAGGATTTCCACAAATATCAAGATGCCGCCCAGGGACAAGCTGCCACCTGTGCCAACTTGGGCTGCTTTGAGAGTGCCCACAGAGCTCTGCAAACTGAGATGTGGAACATGGGCTGGTGGGTTTTCTTTCCCCGGGCAGAAGCCTTTGTCAGTACCAGGAGAGTCCTTGTTCCTCAGGGGCAGGCTGCCGGCTGGATTTCCACGAATATCAAGATGCTGCCCAGGGACCAGCTGCCACTTGGGCCAACTCCCGCTGCTATGAGGGTGCCCACGGAGCTCTGCAAACTGAGACCAGGAACGTAGGACTGTGGGTTTTGTTTTCCCGGGCAGAAGCCTCTCTCAGTACCAGGTATGCCCTTGTTCCTTAGGTGCAGGCTGGCAGCAAGCTTTCCACGAATATCAAGATGCTGCCCAGGGATATTCTGCCACCTGTGCCAACTCGGGCTGCTTTGAGAGTGCCCACGGAGCTCTGCAAACTGAGACCATGAACCTGGGGTGCTGAGTTTTGTTTCTCCGGGCAGAAGCATTTGCAGTGCCAGGTAGGCCCTCGGTCCTTAAGGGCAGGCAGCCTGCTGGATTTCCACGAATATCAAGATGCTGCCCAGGGACAAGCTGCCACCTGTGCCAACTCACGCTGCTTTGAGAGTGCCCATGGTGCTCTGCAAACTGAGACCAGAAACGTGGGGTGCTGGGTTTTGTTTTCCAGGGCAGAAGCCTTTGTCAGTACCAAGTAGGCCCTTGTTCCTTAGGGACAGCCTGGAAGCAAGATTTCCCCGAATATCAAAATGCTGCCCAGGGATATTCTGCCACCTGTGCCAACTCGGGCTGCTTTGAGAGTGCCCACGGAGTTCTTCAAACTGAGACCAGGAACGTGGGTTTGTCGGTGTTGTTTTCCCGGGCAGAAACATTTGCAGGACCAGGTAGGCCCTCGGCCCTTTGGGGGAGGCTGGCACCAGGATTTCCACGAAAATCAAGTTTCCGCCCAGGGACAAGCTGCCACCTTTGCCAACTCACGCTGCTTTGAGAGTGCCCACGGAGCTCTGCAAACTGTGACCAGGACCGTGGGGTGCTGAGTTTTGTTTTCCCGGGCAGAAGTATTTGTCAGTACTAGGTAGGCCCACGGTCTTTCAGGGCCGTCAGCCTGCTGAATTTCCACGAATATCAGGATGCTGCCCAGGGACAAGCTGCCACCTGTGCCAACTCACGCTGCTTTGAGAGTGCCCATGGTGCTCTGCAAACTGAGACCAGAAACGTGGGGTGCTGGGTTTTGTTTTCCAGGGCAGAAGCCTTTGTCAGTACCAGGAGGGTCCTTGTTCCTTATGGGCAGTCTGCCTGCTGGATTTCCACGAATATCAAGATGCTGCCCAGGGACAAGCTGCCACCTGTGCCAACTCGGGCTGCTTTGAGAGTGCCCATGGAGCTCTGCAAACTGGGACCAGGAAAGTGGTGTTCTGAGTATTGTTTTCCCGGGCAGAAGCCTTTGTCAGTGTCAGGTCGGCCCTTGGTCCACAGGGGCAGGCTGCCTGCTGGATTTCCACGAATATCAAGATGCCGCCCAGGGACAAGCTGCCACCTGTGCCAACTCGGGCTGCTTTGAGAGTGCCCATGGAGCTCTGCAAACTGAGACCTGGAACGTGGGGTGGTGGGTTTTGTTTCCCCGGGCAGAAGCCTTTGTCAGTACCAGGTCAGGCCTTGGCCCTTGGGGGCCGGCTGCCTGCAGGATTTCCACAAATATCAAGATGCCGCCCAGGGACAAGCTGCCACCTGTGCCAACTCGGGCTGCTTTGAGAGTGCCCACGGTGCTCTGCAAACTGAGATGTGGAACGTGGGGTGGTGGATTTTGTTTCCCTGGGCAGAAGCCTTTGTCAGTACCAGGAAGGCCCTTGTTCCTCAGGGGCAGTCTGCCGGCTGGATTTCCACGAATATCAAGATGCTGCCCAGGGACAAGCTGCCACTTGTGCCAACTCCCGCTGCTTTAAGGGTGCCCACGGAGCTCTGCAAACTGAGACCAGGAACGTAGGGTTGTGGGTTTTGTTTTCCCGGGCAGAAGCCTTTGTCAGTACCAGGTAGGCCCTTGTTCCTTAGGGGCAGGCTGCCTGCAGGATTTCCACGAATATCAAGATGCTGCCCAGGGACAAGCTGCCACCTGTGCCAACTCGTGCTGCTTTGAGAGTGCCCATGGAGCTCTGCAAACTGAGACCATGAACCTTGGGTGCTGAGTTTTGTTTCTCCGGGCAGAAGCATTTGAAGTGCCAGGTACGCCCTCGGTCCTTAAGGGCAGGCAGCCTGCTGGATTTCCACGAATATCAAGATGCTGCCCAGGGACAAGCTGCCACCTGTGCCAACTCGCGCTGCTTTGAGAGTGCCCATGGTGCTCTGCAAACTGAGACCAGAAACGTGGTGTTCTGAGTTTTGTTTTCCCGGGCAGAAGCCTTTGTCAGTACCAGGTCGGCCCTTGGCCCTTGGGGGCCAGCTGCCTGCAGGATTTCCACGAATATCAAAATGCTGCCCAGGGACAAGCTGCCACTTGTGCCAACTTGGGCTGCTTTGAGAGTGCCCACGGAGTCCTTCAAACTGAGTCAAAGTATGTGGGGTTTCGGGTTTTGTTTTCCCGGGCAGAAGCCTTTGTCAGTACGAAGTAGGCCCTCAGCCCTTAGAGGCAGTCTGCCTGCTGGATTTCCACGAATATCAAGATGCCGCCCAGGGACAAGCTGCCACCTGTGCCAACTCGGGCTGCTTTGAGAGTGCCCATGGAGCTCTGCAAAGTTAGACCAGGAACTTGCCTTGGTGAGTTTTGTTTCCCCGGGCAGAAGCATTTGCAGTACCAGGCAGGCTCTCGGAACTTCAGGGCCGTCTGCCTGCTGGATTTCCACGAATATCAAGATGCTGCCCAGGGACAAGCTGCCACTTGGGCCAACTCGCGCTGCTTTGGAGGTGCCCACGGAGCTCTGCAAACTGAGACCATAACCTAGGGTTGTGGGTTTTGTTTTCTCGGGCAGAAGCCTCTCTCAGTACCAGGTAGGCCCTTGTTCCTTAGGGGCAGGCTGCCTGCTGAATTTCCACGAATATCAAGATGCTGCCCAGGGACAAGCTGCCACCTGTGCCAGCTCGGGCTGCTTTGATGGTGCCCACGGAGCTCTGCAAACTGAGACAGGGTACATGGGGTTATGGGTTATGTTTCCCCGGGCAGAAGCCATTGTAAGTACCAGGTAGGCCCTCGGCCCTTAGGGGCAGGCTGGCAGCAAGACTTCCACGAATATCAAGATGCTGCCCAGGGACAAGCTGCCACCTGTGCCAACTCACGCTGCTTTGAGAGTGCCCACGGAGCTCTTCAAACTGAGCCAAAGTATGTGGGGTTTCGGGTTTTTTTTTCCCGGGCAGAACCCTTTGTCAGTACCAAGTAGGACCTCGGCCCTTAGAGGCAGTCTGCCTGCTGGATTTCCACGCATATCTAGATGCCGCCCAGGAACAAGCTGCCACCTGTGCCAACTTGGGCTGCTTTGAGAGTACCCATGGTGCTCTACAAACAGAAACCAGGAGCGTGGGATGGTGAGTTTTTTTTTTTCCTCGGCAGAAGCCTTTGTCAGTACCAGGTAGGCCCTCGGCCCTTCATGGCTGGCTGCCTGCTGGATTTCCACGAATATCAAGATGCCGCCCAGGGATATTCTGCCACCTGTGCCAACTCGGGCTGCTTTGAGAGTGCCCATGGAGCTCTGCAAACTGAGACCGGGACCGTGGGGTTCTGAGTTTTGTTTTCCCGGCAGAAGCCTTTGTCAGTACCAGGTAGGCCTTCGGCCCTATGGGTCCGGTTGCAGGCTGGATTTCCCCGAATAACAAGATGCCGCCCAGGGACAAGCTGCCACCTGTGCCAACTCGGGCTGCTTTGAGAGTACCCATGGTGCTCTACAAACAGAAACCAGGAGCGTGGGATGGTGAGGTTTTTTTTTTCCTCGGCAGAAGCCTTTGTCAGTACCAGGTAGGCCCTCGGCCCTTCATGGCTGGCTGCCTGCTGGATTTCCACGAATAGCAAGATGCCGCCCAGGGATATTCTGCCACCTGTGCCAACTCGGGCTGCTTTGAGAGTGCCCATGGAGCTCTGCAAACTGAGACCGGGACCGTGGGGTTCTGAGTTTTGTTTTCCCGGCAGAAGCCTTTGTCAGTACCAGGTAGGCCTTCGGCCCTTCATGGCTGGCTGCCTGCTGGATTTCCACGAATAGCAAGATGCCGCCCAGGGATATTCTGCCACCTGTGCCAACTCGGGCTGCTTTGAGAGTGCCCATGGAGCTCTGCAAACTGAGACTGGGACCGTGGGGTTCTGAGTTTTGTTTTCCCGGCAGAAGCCTTTGTCAGTACCAGGTAGGCCTTCGGCCCTATGGGTCCGGTTGCAGGCTGGATTTCCCCGAATAACAAGATGCCGCCCAGGGACAAGCTGCCACCTGTGCCAACTCGGGCTGCTTTGAGAGTGCCCATGGAGCTCTTCAAACTGTGGCCTGGAACGTCGGGTAGTGTGTCTTGTTTTGCTGGGTAGAAGACTATCTCTGTACTAGGTCGGCCCTCCACCCTTAGCGGCCGGGTCCCCGCTGGATTTGCCCGAATATCACGGTGCCGTCCCGGGTCAAGCTGCCACCTGTGCCAACTCGGGCTGCTTTGAGAGTGCCCATGGAGCTCTACAAACTGAGACCAGCAACGTGGGATGGTGAGCTTTGTTTTTCTGGGAAGAAGCCTTTGTCAGTACCAGGTAGGCCCTCGGCCCTAAGGGGCCGTCTGCCTGCTGGATTTCCGCCAATACCAAGATGCCGCCCAGGGACAAGCTGCCACCTGTGCAAACTCGGTCTGCTTTGAGAGTGCCCATGGAGCTCTGCAAACTGAGATGTGGAACGTGGGGTGGTGGGTTTTGTTTCCCTGGGCAGAAGCCTTTGTCAGTACCAGGAGGGCCCTTGTTCATCAGGGGCAGGCTGCCGGCTGGATTTCCACGAATATCAAGATGCTGCCCAGGGACAAGCTGCCACTTGTGCCAACTCGGGCTGCTTTGAGAGTGCCCACGGAGCTCTGCAAACTGAGACCAGAAACGTAGGATTGTGGGTTTTGTTTTCCCGGGCAGAAGCCTCTCTCAGTGCCAGGTAGGCCCTTGTTCCTTAGGGGCAGGCTGGCAGGAAGATTTCCACGAATATCAAGATGCTGCCCAGGGACAAGCTGCCACCTGTGCCAACTCGGGCTGCTTTGAGAGTGCCCATGGAGCTCTGCAAACTGAGACCATGAACCTGGGGTGCTGAGTTTTGTTTCCCTGGGCAGAAGCATTTGTCAGTACCAGGTAGGCCCTCGGAATTTCAGGGCCGACTGCCTGCTGGATTTCCACGAATATCAAGATGCCGCCCAGGGACAAGCTGCCACCTGTGCCAACTTGGGCTGCTTTGAGAGTGCCCACAGAGCTCTGCAAACTGAGATGTGGAACATGGGCTGGTGGGTTTTCTTTCCCCGGGCAGAAGCCTTTGTCAGTACCAGGAGAGTCCTTGTTCCTCAGGGGCAGGCTGCCCGCTGGATTTCCACGAATATCAAGATGCTGCCCAGGGACCAGCTGCCACTTGGGCCAACTCGTGCTGCTATGAGGGTGCCCACGGAGCTCTGCAAACTGAGACCAGGAACGTAGGACTGTGGGTTTTGTTTTCCCGGGCAGAAGCCTCTCTCAGTACCAGGTATGCCCTTGTTCCTTAGGTGCAGGCTGGCAGCAAGCTTTCCACGAATATCAAGATGCTGCCCAGGGATATTCTGCCACCTGTGCCAACTCGGGCTGCTTTGAGAGTGCCCACGGAGCTCTGCAAACTGAGACCATGAACCTGGGGTGCTGAGTTTTGTTTCTCCGGGCAGAAGCATTTGCAGTGCCAGGTAGGCCCTCGGTCCTTAAGGGCAGGCAGCCTGCTGTATTTCCACGAATATCAAGATGCTGCCCAGGGACAAGCTGCCACCTGTGCCAACTCACGCTGCTTTGAGAGTGCCCATGGTGCTCTGCAAACTGAGACCAGAAACGTGGGGTGCTGGGTTTTGTTTTCCAGGGCAGAAGCCTTTGTCAGTACCAAGTAGGCCCTTGTTCCTTAGGGACAGCCTGGAAGCAAGATTTCCCCGAATATCAAAATGCTGCCCAGGGATATTCTGCCGCCTGTGCCAACTCGGGCTGCTTTGAGAGTGCCCACGGAGTTCTTCAAACTGAGACCAGGAACGTGGGTTTGTCGGTGTTGTTTTCCCGGGCAGAAACATTTGCAGGACCAGGTAGGCCCTCGGCCCTTTGAGGGAGGCTGGCACCAGGATTTCCACGAAAATCAAGTTTCCGCCCAGGGACAAGCTGCCACCTTTGCCAACTCACGCTGCTTTGAGAGTGCCCACGGAGCTCTGCAAACTGTGACCAGGACCGTGGGGTGCTGAGTTTTGTTTTCCCGGGCAGAAGTATTTGTCAGTACTAGGTAGGCCCACGGTCTTTCAGGGCCGTCAGCCTGCTGAATTTCCACGAATATCAGGATGCTGCCCAGGGACAAGCTGCCACCTGTGCCAACTCGGGCTGCTTTGAGAGTGCCCATGGTGCTCTGCAAACTGAGACCAGAAACGTGGGGTGCTGGGTTTTGTTTTCCAGGGCAGAAGCCTTTGTCAGTACCAGGAGGGTCCTTGTTCCTTATGGGCAGTCTGCCTGCTGGATTTCCACGAATATCAAGATGCTGCCCAGGGACAAGCTGCCACCTGTGCCAACTCACGCTGCTTTGAGAGTGCCCATGGAGCTCTGCAAACTGGGACCAGGAAAGTGGTGTTCTGAGTATTGTTTTCCCGGGCAGAAGCCTTTGTCAGTGTCAGGTCGGCCCTTGTTCCACAGGGGCAGGCTGCCTGCTGGATTTCCACGAATATCAAGATGCCGCCCAGGGACAAGCTGCCACCTGTGCCAACTCGGGCTGCTTTGAGAGTGCCCATGGAGCTCTGCAAACTGAGACCTGGAACGTGGGGTGGTGGGTTTTGTTTCCCCGGGCAGAAGCCTTTGTCAGTACCAGGTCAGGCCTTGGCCCTTGGGGGCCGGCTGCCTGCAGGATTTCCACAAATATCAAGATGCCGCCCAGGGACAAGCTGCCACCTGTGCCAACTCGGGCTGCTTTGAGAGTGCCCACGGTGCTCTGCAAACTGAGATGTGGAACGTGGGGTGGTGGATTTTGTTTCCCTGGGCAGAAGCCTTTGTCAGTACCAGGAAGGCCCTTGTTCCTCAGGGGCAGTCTGCCGGCTGGATTTCCACGAATATCAAGATGCTGCCCAGGGACAAGCTGCCACTTGTGCCAACTCCCGCTGCTTTGAGGGTGCCCACGGAGCTCTGCAAACTGAGACCAGGAACGTAGGGTTGTGGGTTTTGTTTTCCCGGGCAGAAGCCTTTGTCAGTACCAGGTAGGCCCTTGTTCCTTAGGGGCAGGCTGCCTGCAGGATTTCCACGAATATCAAGATGCTGCCCAGGGACAAGCTGCCACCTGTGCCAACTCGTGCTGCTTTGAGAGTGCCCATGGAGCTCTGCAAACTGAGACCATGAACCTTGGGTGCTGAGTTTTGTTTCTCCGGGCAGAAGCATTTGAAGTGCCAGGTACGTCCTCGGTCCTTAAGGGCAGGCAGCCTGCTGGATTTCCACGAATATCAAGATGCTGCCCAGGGACAAGCTGCCACCTGTGCCAACTCGCGCTGCTTTGAGAGTGCCCATGGTGCTCTGCAATCTGAGACCATGAACCTTGGGTGCTGAGTTTTGTTTCTCCGGGCAGAAGCATTTGAAGTGCCAGGTACGCCCTCGGTCCTTAAGGGCAGGCAGCCTGCAGGATTTCCACGAATATCAAAATGCTGCCCAGGGACAAGCTGCCACTTGGGCCAACTCGCGCTGCTTTGGGGGTGCCCACGGAGCTCTTCAAACTGAGCCAAAGTATGTGGGGTTTCGGGTTTTGTTTTCCCGGGCAGAAGCCTTTGTCAGTACGAAGTAGGCCCTCAGCCCTTAGAGGCAGTCTGCCTGCTGGATTTCCACGAATATCAAGATGCCACCCAGGGACAAGCTGCCACCTGTGCCAACTCGGGCTGCTTTGAGAGTGCCCATGGAGCTCTGCAAAGTTAGACCAGGAACTTGCCTTGGTGAGTTTTGTTTCCCCGGGCAGAAGCCTTTGCAGTACCAGGCAGGCTCTCGGAACTTCAGGGCCGTCTGCCTGCTGGATTTCCACGAATATCAAGATGCTGCCCAGGGACAAGCTGCCACTTGGGCCAACTCGCGCTGCTTTGGGGGTGCCCACGGAGCTCTGCAAACTGAGACCATAACCTAGGGTTGTGGGTTTTGTTTTCTCGGGCAGAAGCCTCTCTCAGTACCAGGTAGGCCCTTGTTCCTTAGGGGCAGGCTGCCTGCTGAATTTCCACGAATATCAAGATGCTGCCCAGGGACAAGCTGCCACCTGTGCCAACTCACGCTGCTTTGAGAGTGCCCACGGAGCTCTTCAAACTGAGCCAAAGTATGTGGGGTTTCGGGTTTTTTTTTCCCGGGCAGAACCCTTTGTCAGTACCAAGTAGGACCTCGGCCCTTAGAGGCAGTCTGCCTGCTGGATTTCCACGCATATCTAGATGCCGCCCAGGAACAAGCTGCCACCTGTGCCAACTTGGGCTGCTTTGAGAGTACCCATGGTGCTCTACAAACAGAAACCAGGAGCGTAGGATGGTGAGTTTTTTTTTTTCCTCGGCAGAAGCCTTTGTCAGTACCAGGTAGGCCCTCGGCCCTTCATGGCTGGCTGCCTGCTGGATTTCCACGAATATCAAGATGCCGCCCAGGGATATTCTGCCACCTGTGCCAACTCGGGCTGCTTTGAGAGTGCCCATGGAGCTCTGCAAACTGAGACCGGGACCGTGGGGTTCTGAGTTTTGTTTTCCCGGCAGAAGCCTTTGTCAGTACCAGGTAGGCCTTCGGCCCTATGGGTCCGGTTGCAGGCTGGATTTCCCCGAATAACAAGATGCCGCCCAGGGACAAGCTGCCACCTGTGCCAACTCGGGCTGCTTTGAGAGTACCCATGGTGCTCTACAAACAGAAACCAGGAGCGTGGGATGGTGAGGTTTTTTTTTTCCTCGGCAGAAGCCTTTGTCAGTACCAGGTAGGCCCTCGGCCCTTCATGGCTGGCTGCCTGCTGGATTTCCACGAATAGCAAGATGCCGCCCAGGGATATTCTGCCACCTGTGCCAACTCGGGCTGCTTTGAGAGTGCCCATGGAGCTCTGCAAACTGAGACCGGGACCGTGGGGTTCTGAGTTTTGTTTTCCCGGCAGAAGCCTTCGTCAGTACCAGGTAGGCCTTCGGCCCTATGGGTCCGGTTGCAGGCTGGATTTCCCCGAATAACAAGATGC
>NW_024037241.1:39232-63126 GCF_015832195.1 Motacilla alba alba | reverse complement strand
CAATGAATCTTGCTAGTGCTTCCTGCACCGTCACGTGGCAAACTTTGGGGTCTCTTTGCGCTGCGAGATGCAAAGAACTGGGTGAACTCGTCAAACAAGATCAGTAGATGTTTGCAGTGCTGGCACACTTTCTCCTCTCGGCGAGAAGTCATGGAGAAGCTTTTGGCTAGGATGCAGACGACGAGAGAGGCAGAAGACAGAGGTACGGGGCTGTCCGGAGCGAAGTGCCGCTGGCCGGCGTCTTTCGCCCGAAGCAGCGCTCCGGAGCGCACCGCCACCGGCACAAGCAGCAGTGCGCGAAGAAGCGGCTCTTTCGCTTTCGCTAGACGGAGAGCCGGCAGCTTGCAGGAGGTGAAGAAGCAAGCCGCACACAGCAGCCTTGTGTGCGCAGCTGTCGAACTGCTGCGGGATGGTGGATTGCCACTCGTATGCCTTTGAAAATCACGTTAGCATGCGAATGGAAGAAGTTTTTGGACAACTTTGCAATGCATCTTGCTAGTGCTCCTGCAACGCTCCGTGGAAACTCTTGCGGGTCTCTTTGCGCTGCGAGATGCAAAGAACTGGGTGAACTCATCAAACAAGATCGGAAGATGTTTGCAGTGCTGGCACACTTTCTCTCTCGGCGAGAAGTCATGGAGAAGCTTTTGGCTAGGATGCAGACGACGAGAGAGGCAGAAGACGGAGGTACGGGGCTGTCCGGAGCGAAGTGCCGCTGGCCGGCGTCTATCGCCCGAAGCAGCGCTCCGGAGCGCACCGCCACCGGCACAAGCAGCAGTGCGCGAAGTAGCGGCTCTTTCGCTTTCGCTAGACGGAGAGCCGGCAGCTTGCAGGAGGTGAAGAAGCAAGCCGCACAACAGCAGCATTGTGGGCGCAGCTGTCGAACTGCTGCGGGGATGGTGGATTGCCACTCGTATGCCTTTGAAAATCACGTTAGCATGCGAATGGAAGAAGTTTTTGGACAACTTTGCAATGCATCTTGCTAGTGCTCTTGCAACGCTCCGTGGAAACTCTTGCGGGTCTCTTTGCTCTGCGAGATGCAAAGAACTGGGTGAACTCGTCAAGCAAGATCGGAAGATGTTTGCAGAGCTGGCACACTTTCTCTCTCGGCGAGCAAGTCATGGAGAAGCTTTTGGCTATGATGCAGACGACGAGAGAGGCAGAAGACGGAGGTACGGGGCTGTCCGGAGCGAAGTGCCGCTGGCCGGCGTCTTTCGCCCGAAGCAGCGCGCCGGAGCGCACCGCCACCGGCACAAGCAGCAGTGCGCGAAGAAGCGGCTCTTTCGATTTCGCTAGACGGAGAGCCGGCAGCTTGCAGGAGGTGAAGAAGCAAGCCGCACAACAGCAGCATTGTGGGCGCAGCTCTCGAACTGCTGCGGGATGGTGGTTTGCCATTCGTATGCCTATGAAAATCACGTTAGCATGCGAATGGAAGAAGTTTTTGGACAACTTTGCAATGCATCTTGCTAGTGCTCTTGCAACGCTCCGTGGAAACTCTTGCGGGTCTCTTTGCTCTGCGAGATGCAAAGAACTGGGTGAACTCGTCAAGCAAGATCGGAAGATGTTTGCAGTGCTGGCACACTTTCTCTCTCGGCGAGAAGTCATGGAGAAGCTTTTGGCTAGGATGCAGACGACGAGAGAGGCAGAAGACGGAGGTACGGGGCTGTCCGGAGCGAAGTGCCGCTGGCCGGCGTCTTTCGCCCGAAGCAGCGCGCCGGAGCGCACCGCCACCGGCACAAGCAGCAGTGCGCGAAGAAGCGGCTCTTTCGCTTTCGCTAGACGGAGAGCCGGCAGCTTGCAGGAGGTGAAGAAGCAAGCCGCACAACAGCAGCATTGTGGGCGCAGCTCTCGAACTGCTGCGGGATGGTGGTTTGCCATTCGTATGCCTATGAAAATCACGTTAGCATGCGAATGGAAGAAGTTTTTGGACAACTTTGCAATGAATCTTGCTAGTGCTCCTGCAACGCTCCGTGGAAACTCTTGCGGGTCTCTTTGCGCTGCGAGATGCAAAGAACTGGGTGAACTTGTCAAACAAGATCAGTAGATGTTTGCAGTGCTGGCACACTTTCTCTCTCGGCGAGAAGTCATGGAGAAGCTTTTGGCTAGGATGCAGACGACGAGAGAGGCAGAAGACGGAGGTACGGGGCTGTCCGGAGCGAAGTGCCGCTGGCCGGCGTCTTTCGCCCGAAGCACCACACGGGGACGCACCGAGACCATCACAAGCAGCAGTGCGCGAAGAAGCGGCTCTTTCGCCTTCGGTAGACGGAGAGCCGGCAGCTTGCAGGAGGTGAAGAAGCAAGCCGCACAACAGCAGCATTGTGGGCGCAGCTCTCGAACTGCTGCGGGATGGTGGATTGCCACTCGTATGCCTTTGAAAATCACGTTAGCATGCGAATGAAAGAAGTTTTTGGACAACTTTGCAATGCATCTTGCTAGTGCTCCTGCAACGCTCCGTGGAAACTCTTGCGGGTCTCTTTGCTCTGCGAGATGCAAAGAACTGGGTGAACTCGTCAAGCAAGATCGGAAGATGTTTGCAGTGCTGGCACACTTTCTCTCTCGGCGAGAAGTCATGGAGAAGCTTTAGGCTAGAATGCAGACGACGAGAGAGGCAGAAGACGGAGGGTACGGAGCTGTCCGGAGCGAAGTGCCGCTCGCGGGCGTCTATCGCCCGAAGCAGCGCTCCGGAGCGCACCGCCACCGGCACAAGCAGCAGTGCGCGAAGTAGCGGCTCTTTCGCTTTCGCTAGACGGAGAGCCGGCAGCTTGCAGGAGGTGAAGAAGCAAGCCGCACAACAGCAGCCTTGTGTGCGCAGCTGTCGAACTGCTGCGGGATGGTGGATTGCCACTCGTATGCCTTTGAAAATCACGTTAGCATGCGAATGGAAGAAGTTTTTGGACAACTTTGCAATGCATCTTGCTAGTGCTCCTGCAACACTCCGTGGAAACTCTTGCGGGTCTCTTTGCGCTGCGAGATGCAAAGAACTGGGTGAACTCGTCAAGCAAGATCGGAAGATGTTTGCAGTGCTGGCACACTTTCTCTCTCGGCGAGAAGTCATGCAGAAGCTTTTGGCTAGGATGCAGACGACGAGAGAGGCAGAAGACGGAGGTACGGGGCTGTCCGGAGCGAAGTGCCGCTGGCCGGCGTCTTTCGCCCGAAGCAGCGCTCCGGAGCGCACCGCCACCGGCACAAGCAGCAGTGCGCGAAGTAGCGGCTCTTTCGCTTTCGCTAGACGGAGAGCCGGCAGCTTGCAGGAGGTGAAGAAGCAAGCCGCACAACAGCAGCATTGTGGGCGCAGCTCTCTTACTGCTGCGGGATGGTGGATTGCCATTCGTATGCCTATGAAAATCACGTTAGCATGCGAATGGAAGAAGTTTTTTGGCAACTTTGCAATGCATCTTGCTAGTGCTCTTGCAACGCTCCGTGGAAACTCTTGCGGGTCTCTTTGCGCTGCGAGATGCAAAGAACTGGGTGAACTCGTCAATCAAGATCGGAAGATGTTTGCAGTGCTGGCACACTTTCTCTCTCGGCGAGAAGTCATGGAGAAGCTTTTGGCTAGGATGCAGACGACGAGAGAGGCAGAAGACGGAGGTACGGGGCTATCCGGAGCGAAGTGCCGCTGGCCGGCGTCTTTCGCCCGAAGCAGCGCTCCGGAGCGCACCGCCACCGGCACAAGCAGCAGTGCGCGAAGTAGCGGCTCTTTCGCTTTCGCTAGACGGAGAGCCGGCAGCTTGCAGGAGGTGAAGAAGCAAGCCGCACAACACCAGCCCACTGCGGCTAGCTGGTTGCTAGATTTCCACGAATTTCAAGTTGCCACCAAGGGACAGGCTGCCACCAGTGCCAAGTCAGGCTGCTTGCAGAGTGCCTAAAGAGCTCTGCCAACTGAGACCAGGAACGTGGGCTGGTGAGTTTTGTATTCCGGGGCAGAAGCTGTGTCAGTATCAGGTAGGCCCTCAGTCCTTAGGGGCCGTCTGCCTGCTGGATTTCCGCCAATATCAAGATGCCGCCCAGGGACAAGCTGCCACCTGTGCCAACTCAGGCTGCTTTGAGAGTGCCCATGGAGCTCTGCAAACTGAGACCAGGAACGTGGCGTGGTGGGTTTTCTTTCCCCGGGCAGAAGCATTTGTCAGTACCAGATAGGCCCTTGGCCCTTGGGGGCGGCTGCTCGCTGGATTTCCGCGAATACCAAGATGCCGCCCAGGGACAAACTGCCACCTGTGCCAATTCGGGCTGCTTTGAGTGTGCCCATGGAGTTCTGCAATCTGAGACCAGGCACGTGGTGTGGTGAGCTTAGTTTACCTGGGCAGAAGCCTTTGTCAGTACCAGGTAGGCCTTCGCCCTTCGGGGCCAGCTGCCTGCTGGGTTTTTGCGAACCTGAAGATGCTGCCCAGGGACAAGCTGCCACCTGTGCCAACTCGCGCTGCCTTGAGAGTGCCCATGGAGCTCTGCAAACTGAGACCATTAACGTGGGTTGGTCTGTTTTGTTTCCCTGGGCAGAAGCATTTGTCAGTACCAGGTAGGCCCTTGGCACTTATGGGCCGGCTGCCGGCTGGATTTCCGCCAATATCAAGATGCTGCCCAGGGGCAAGCTGCCACCTGTGCCAACTCGGGCTGCTTTAAGAGTGCCCACAGAGCTCTGCAAACTGAGACCCGGAACGTGGGGTGGTGGTGGGTTTTTTTTTCCTGGGCAGAAGCCTTTGTCAGTACCAGGTAGGCTCTCAGTCCTTAGGGGCCGTCGGCCTGCCGGATTTCGACGAATCTCAAGATGCCGCCCAGGGACAAGCTGCCACCTGTGCTAACTCGGTCTGCTTTGAGAGTGCCCATGGAGCTCTGCAAACTGAGATGTGGAACGTGGGGTGGTGGGTTTTGTTTCCCCGGGCAGAAGCCTTTGTCAGTACCAGGAGGGCCCTTGTTCATCAGGGGCAGGCTGCCGGCTCAATTTCCACGAATATCAAGATGCTGCCCAGGGACAAGCTGCCACTTGTGCCAACTCGCGCTGCTTTGAGGGTGCCCACGGAGCTCTGCAAACTGAGACCAGGAACGTAGGATTGTGGGTTTTGTTTTCCCCGGGCAGAAGCCTCTCTCAGTACCAGGAGGGCCCTTGTTCATCAGGGGCAGGCTGCCGGCTCAATTTCCACGAATATCAAGATGCTGCCCAGGGACAAGCTGCCACTTGTGCCAACTCGCGCTGCTTTGAGGGTGCCCACGGAGCTCTGCAAACTGAGACCAGGAACGTAGGATTGTGGGTTTTGTTTTCCCGGGCAGAAGCCTCTCTCAGTGCCAGGTAGGCCCTTGTTCCTTAGGGGCAGGCTGGCAGCAAGATTTCCACGAATATCAAGATGCTGCCCAGGGACAAGCTGCCACCTGTGCCAACTCACGCTGCTTTGAGAGTGCCCATGGAGCTCTGCAAACTGAGACCATGAACCTGGGGTGCTGAGTTTTGTTTCCCTGGGCAGAAGCATTTGCAGTGCCAGGTAGGCCCTTGGTCTTTAAGGGCAGGCAGCCTGCTGGATTTCCATGAATATCAAGATGCTGCCAAAGGACAAGCTGCCACCTGTGCCAACTCGCGCTGCTTTGAGAGTGCCCTTGGAGCTCTGCAAAGTGAGACCAGGAACGTGCGTTGGTGAGTTTTGTTTCCCCGGGCAGAAGCATTTGTCAGTACCAGGTAGGCCCTCGGAATTTCAGGGCCGACTGCCTGCTGGATTTCCACGAATATCAAGATGCTGCCCAGGGACAAGCTGCCACCTGTGCCAACTCGGGCTGCTTTGAGAGTGCCCATGGAGCTCTGCAAACTGAGACCAGAAACGTGGGGTGCTGGGTTTTCTTTCCCCGGGCAGAAGCCTTTGTCAGTACCAGGAGAGTCCTTGTTCCTCAGGGGCAGGCTGCCGGCTGGATTTCCACGAATATCAAGATGCTGCCCAGGGACCAGCTGCCACTTGGGCCAACTCGTGCTGCTATGAGGGTGCCCACGGAGCTCTGCAAACTGAGACCAGGAACGTAGGACTGGTGGGTTTTGTTTTCCCGGGCAGAAGCCTCTCTCAGTACCAGGTATGCCCTTGTTCCTTAGGTGCAGGCTGGCAGCAAGCTTTCCACGAATATCAAGATGCTGCCCAGGGATATTCTGCCACTTGTGCCAACTCGGGCTGCTTTGAGAGTGCCCACGGAGCTCTGCAAACTGAGACCATGAACCTGGGGTGCTGAGTTTTGTTTCTCCGGGCAGAAGCATTTGCAGTGCCAGGTAGGCCCTCGGTCCTTAAGGGCAGGCAGCCTGCTGTATTTCCACGAATATCAAGATGCTGCCCAGGGACAAGCTGCCACCTGTGCCAACTCGCGCTGCTTTGAGAGTGCCCATGGTGCTCTGCAAACTGAGACCAGAAACGTGGGGTGCTGGGTTTTGTTTTCCAGGGCAGAAGCCTTTTTTCAGTACCAAGTAGGCCCTTGTTCCTTAGGGACAGCCTGGCAGCAAGATTTCCCCGAATATCAAAATGCTGCCCAGGGATATTCTGCCACCTGTGCCAACTCGGGCTGCTTTGAGAGTGCCCACGGAGTTCTTCAAACTGAGACCAGGAACGTGGGTTTGTCGATGCTGTTTTCCCGGGCAGAAACATTTGCAAGACCAGGTAGGCCCTCGGCCCTTTGGGGGAGGCTGGCACCAGGATTTCCACGAAAATCAAGTTTCCGCCCAGGGACAAGCTGCCACCTGTGCCAACTTGGGCTGCTTTGAGAGTACCCATGGTGCTCTACAAACAGAAACCAGGAGCGTGGGATGGTGAGTTTTTTTTTTTCCTCGGCAGAAGCCTTTGTCAGTACCAGGTAGGCCCTCGGCCCTTCATGGCTGGCTGCCTGCTGGATTTCCACGAATATCAAGATGCCGCCCAGGGATATTCTGCCACCTGTGCCAACTCGCGCTGCTTTGAGAGTGCCCATGGAGCTCTGCAAACTGAGACCGGGACCGTGGGGTTCTGAGTTTTGTTTTCCCGGCAGAAGCCTTTGTCAGTACCAGGTAGGCCTTCGGCCCTATGGGTCCGGTTGCAGGCTGGATTTCCCCGAATAACAAGATGCCGCCCAGGGACAAGCTGCCACCTGTGCCAACTCGGGCTGCTTTGAGAGTGCCCATGGAGCTCTTCAAACTGTGGCCTGGAACGTCGGGTAGTGTGTCTTGTTTTGCTGGGTAGAAGACTATCTCTGTACTAGGTCGGCCCTCCACCCTTAGCGGCCGGCTCCCCGCTGGATTTGCCCGAATATCACGGTGCCGTCCCGGGTCAAGCTGCCACCTGTGCCAACTCACGCTGCTTTGAGAGTGCCCATGGAGCTCTACAAACTGAGACCAGCAACGTGGGATGGTGAGCTTTGTTTTTCGGGGAAGAAGCCTTTGTCAGTACCAGGTAGGCCCTCGGCCCTAAGGGGCCTGTTGCCTCCTGGATATCCACAAATATCAAGATGCCTCTCAGGGACAAGCTGCCACCTGTGCTAGCTCTGGCTGCTTTGAGAGTGCCCACGGAACTCTGCAAACTGAGACTAAGACCTTGGGGTGGTGGGTTTTTTTCTCCTTGGGCAGTATAATGCACAATACCTAGGTGTCCCTAAGCACGTTGATGCTTGGTGCCTGCTCGATTTCTGTATTAATCAGGATGCCATCCAATTAAAGGCTGATAGCTGTGCCAACGTTGGGTGCTTGCACAGTGCCCACAGAGCTCTGCAAACTGAGACCTAGACGGTGAGGTGTTGAGGTTTTTTTCCTGGGCTGTTGCCCGCACAGTACTTTTGTGGCCATTTGGGGCCTGAGACCAGGAAGGTGAGGTGGTGAGTTTGGTTTCCCTGGGAAAAAGCTCACCACATTTTTTGGATGGGCCTTGCGTGCAGGCCCCGGTTGGCTGCTGTAATGCCGCATTGATCAAGATCTAGCTCACGTACAACCTGCCACCTGTGCCACCTCAGGCTGCTCTCACAGTGCCTGTTGATACAACGCTCTGTTTGACTCTTAGAGGTCTAATTACAAGCTGTGTTTGATAAATTATGAGTGTGGTAAATGAATGTGTTCTAGGAGTGTGAGATCCTTGAAATAGTATAATTTTTGATTTTCTTATGGTTGGAAGATCGTTTTACAAGCATAATGGGAATACTCCTTTTTTTAGGTACTTTTTCTTCTAGAAAGTATACCATAAGTGTTTTCTAATATTAAGTGACAGAGCAGCCCGTTGATCCTTTACTGGAAATTTTTCCTATTTTTCAAAAATAACAGAAAAAAGCTCTTGCAAAAATAAGGGGAAAAAATTGCTTTAAAAAGTATTTCATTACAGCTTTTAAAGGCAATTAAAGTGCACCCATTGCTGATGGGAAGCCGATAACTGGTTAAACATGTATTCACTTGTTATGTCTCTCTAAAGAAATACTCTAACATCAAGCAATTAATCCCTTCCATCATAGTTTTAACCTCTTTCCTAGTTTAAATGTCAATGAAAAACATCATGAAGAACTCCATATGTATCTCTCCGATTCATCTTACATACAAAGCAACTATTTTTCCACCGGTTTGCTTGATGGTCTGCTTACTGCATTCAGCATTTTTTGGCATGCTTTTTTGCTTCTTTCTGCTGTCAATACTGGCCAATACATGCCATCTGCCAATGGTAGGATTTCTCTCACCTAAGCATATGGATTGAATCTTTAAGATCACTTTCGATAAAATGGATAAAAAAGGAGTTGTTTGATTCCACCTAACATTGAGTCTCTTGGTAAAGGTCACCTGGAGAAAAGTTTTTGCTGCTAGAATTCAACTCATGGATTGAAATATTTGAGAAGACTGATAGGCACTGGAGCATGGAGACACCTTCAGCCTCTGTGGATATAAAGCCCAGATTAAAATGATCAATTCTCTCAACTTGATGGACTGTACTGAGCAGAATTCTGACTAGAATCTCTTTCACACATAGAACACCCTGTTCAAGACACATGGTAAGATGAAGCTCACCTCCGGTTCCCTGCAGGTATTTGTATTTCTAATGAGTCTTTGGGATGCCTAGGTGATTTTCAGATGTCTAAAGATGAGACAAAGCCCACGACTTTCTCAAGACCTGGAACCATCTCCCTAGAAGCTGCAAAACACACAATGCCTCACTTGTGTCAAATTTGCCAAAGCAAGGACTAGAGCAAGAACTGGATGCAAAATACTTACACAGAGATGATAGTTTTTACGATATTCATCAGATATTCTTCACATGGGAAGAGTCTTTGAACTCTTCTGTGATAGAACCCCAAAACTAAATGTTTTTTTTTTCATTGAGCACTCTTCTTGATGCAATTCTTCAACTTGGCATGGCTTAATTCAATAGCATCCAAGTCAGAGAAAAATTGATAAAGGCAGATAGGAAAGAAAATTAGAAATTCGTTACTCAGAGTGTGAGTAGGAAGACAGGGAGCCATTCAAAAGAATAAGGAAACAAAACAGGAGCAGTGAAAATGAGACACATCCTGCATCTTTCCGGCGGGGAAGATGGATTATTTAATTAGTGACAAAATTAGAAGAGCCTGAACATTTGCTGTCCCACAACAGGAACAGAAAAACCATTGGGCACGCACATAATAGCCAAAGAAACATAACAAAGAGAAGGAAATACAGAGAATAGGAAAAAGAAGACGCTTTTTTCAATCATTGAAATTCAGGTGGTGTATCATTCTAATACACTTTTTTATACAGTAAAAGAGTAGTTATATACAGTCGGGTAAATTGCAGCTATGTATCATTTTTAGACAGGAAATGTTTTCCAAGAAACATGTACCAGATTATATATACAAGTTCCTGACTGCCAAAGAAGAAAGTACAAAACAGCAAACACTTGGGTAAAGTCCCAGGAACCAGAGATCAAGATCTACACCGATATAAGGAGAGCGGTGAGTTTTTCAAGAAGCAAAAGCGAATGCAGCTGACTGTGCTTGTGGATGAAAAGCTGTGGGATTTTTTGCAATTCCATTAAGAGCGCACAAAAGCGCGGTGCTCGGCTGCCTCATGCTTCGCATGCTGCGAGATGCACAGAAATTAAGATGAGCAAGGTTCTTCAGCTTTGCCCTTTTTCAGCAGCTGCGCCACACCGATGGACTGGAATATCTCTCGAGATGTTTTCCTTTCTCAAGAATGTATTGTTGCTGTGTCTTGACCGCACAAGGATAAGTATGAAGAGATCATACCCATCTCGAAATAAATTCGCCGCTTTATTAAAAAGATAAATGCTTCAACAATGCGCAGCCACGACAAAAATCAGGGCCAAGACTGGGAGACGTTTGCTGTGCTGGCACCCAATTTCTGTCGGCGAAAAGTCATGGAGAAGCTTTTGGCTTGGATGCAGACGACGAGAGAGGCAGAAGACGGAGGTACGGGGCTGTCCGGAGCGAAGTGCCGCTGGCCGGCGTCTTTCGCCCGAAGCACCACACGGGGACGCACCGAGACCATCACAAGCAGCAGTGCGCGAAGAAGCGGCTCTTTCGCCTTCGGTAGACGGAGAGCCGGCAGCTTGCAGGAGGTGAAGAAGCAAGCCGCACAACAGCAGCATTGTGGGCGCAGCTCTCGAACTGCTGCGGGATGGTGGATTGCCACTCGTATGCCTTTGAAAATCACGTTAGCATGCGAATGAAAGAAGTTTTTGGACAACTTTGCAATGCATCTTGCTAGTGCTCCTGCAACGCTCCGTGGAAACTCTTGCGGGTCTCTTTGCTCTGCGAGATGCAAAGAACTGGGTGAACTCGTCAAGCAAGATCGGAAGATGTTTGCAGTGCTGGCACACTTTCTCTCTCGGCGAGAAGTCATGGAGAAGCTTTAGGCTAGAATGCAGACGACGAGAGAGGCAGAAGACGGAGGTACGGAGCTGTCCGGAGCGAAGTGCCGCTCGCGGGCGTCTATCGCCCGAAGCAGCGCTCCGGAGCGCACCGCCACCGGCACAAGCAGCAGTGCGCGAAGTAGCGGCTCTTTCGCTTTCGCTAGACGGAGAGCCGGCAGCTTGCAGGAGGTGAAGAAGCAAGCCGCACAACAGCAGCCTTGTGTGCGCAGCTGTCGAACTGCTGCGGGATGGTGGATTGCCACTCGTATGCCTTTGAAAATCACGTTAGCATGCGAATGGAAGAAGTTTTTGGACAACTTTGCAATGCATCTTGCTAGTGCTCCTGCAACACTCCGTGGAAACTCTTGCGGGTCTCTTTGCGCTGCGAGATGCAAAGAACTGGGTGAACTCGTCAAGCAAGATCGGAAGATGTTTGCAGTGCTGGCACACTTTCTCTCTCGGCGAGAAGTCATGCAGAAGCTTTTGGCTAGGATGCAGACGACGAGAGAGGCAGAAGACGGAGGTACGGGGCTGTCCGGAGCGAAGTGCCGCTGGCCGGCGTCTTTCGCCCGAAGCAGCGCTCCGGAGCGCACCGCCACCGGCACAAGCAGCAGTGCGCGAAGTAGCGGCTCTTTCGCTTTCGCTAGACGGAGAGCCGGCAGCTTGCAGGAGGTGAAGAAGCAAGCCGCACAACAGCAGCATTGTGGGCGCAGCTCTCTTACTGCTGCGGGATGGTGGATTGCCATTCGTATGCCTATGAAAATCACGTTAGCATGCGAATGGAAGAAGTTTTTTGGCAACTTTGCAATGCATCTTGCTAGTGCTCTTGCAACGCTCCGTGGAAACTCTTGCGGGTCTCTTTGCGCTGCGAGATGCAAAGAACTGGGTGAACTCGTCAATCAAGATCGGAAGATGTTTGCAGTGCTGGCACACTTTCTCTCTCGGCGAGAAGTCATGGAGAAGCTTTTGGCTAGGATGCAGACGACGAGAGAGGCAGAAGACGGAGGTACGGGGCTATCCGGAGCGAAGTGCCGCTGGCCGGCGTCTTTCGCCCGAAGCAGCGCTCCGGAGCGCACCGCCACCGGCACAAGCAGCAGTGCGCGAAGTAGCGGCTCTTTCGCTTTCGCTAGACGGAGAGCCGGCAGCTTGCAGGAGGTGAAGAAGCAAGCCGCACAACACCAGCCCACTGCGGCTAGCTGGTTGCTAGATTTCCACGAATTTCAAGTTGCCACCAAGGGACAGGCTGCCACCAGTGCCAAGTCAGGCTGCTTGCAGAGTGCCTAAAGAGCTCTGCCAACTGAGACCAGGAACGTGGGCTGGTGAGTTTTGTATTCCGGGGCAGAAGCTGTGTCAGTATCAGGTAGGCCCTCAGTCCTTAGGGGCCGTCTGCCTGCTGGATTTCCGCCAATATCAAGATGCCGCCCAGGGACAAGCTGCCACCTGTGCCAACTCAGGCTGCTTTGAGAGTGCCCATGGAGCTCTGCAAACTGAGACCAGGAACGTGGCGTGGTGGGTTTTCTTTCCCCGGGCAGAAGCATTTGTCAGTACCAGATAGGCCCTTGGCCCTTGGGGGCGGCTGCTCGCTGGATTTCCGCGAATATCAAGATGCCGCCCAGGGACAAACTGCCACCTGTGCCAATTCGGGCTGCTTTGAGTGTGCCCATGGAGTTCTGCAATCTGAGACCAGGCACGTGGTGTGGTGAGCTTAGTTTACCTGGGCAGAAGCCTTTGTCAGTACCAGGTAGGCCTTCGCCCTTCGGGGCCAGCTGCCTGCTGGGTTTTTGCGAACCTGAAGATGCTGCCCAGGGACAAGCTGCCACCTGTGCCAACTCGCGCTGCCTTGAGAGTGCCCATGGAGCTCTGCAAACTGAGACCATTAACGTGGGTTGGTCTGTTTTGTTTCCCTGGGCAGAAGCATTTGTCAGTACCAGGTAGGCCCTTGGCACTTATGGGCCGGCTGCCGGCTGGATTTCCGCCAATATCAAGATGCTGCCCAGGGGCAAGCTGCCACCTGTGCCAACTCGGGCTGCTTTAAGAGTGCCCACAGAGCTCTGCAAACTGAGACCCGGAACGTGGGGTGGTGGTGGGTTTTTTTTTCCTGGGCAGAAGCCTTTGTCAGTACCAGGTAGGCTCTCAGTCCTTAGGGGCCGTCGGCCTGCCGGATTTCGACGAATCTCAAGATGCCGCCCAGGGACAAGCTGCCACCTGTGCTAACTCGGTCTGCTTTGAGAGTGCCCATGGAGCTCTGCAAACTGAGATGTGGAACGTGGGGTGGTGGGTTTTGTTTCCCTGGGCAGAAGCCTTTGTCAGTACCAGGAGGGCCCTTGTTCATCAGGGGCAGGCTGCCGGCTCAATTTCCACGAATATCAAGATGCTGCCCAGGGACAAGCTGCCACTTGTGCCAACTCGCGCTGCTTTGAGGGTGCCCACGGAGCTCTGCAAACTGAGACCAGGAACGTAGGATTGTGGGTTTTGTTTTCCCGGGCAGAAGCCTCTCTCAGTGCCAGGTAGGCCCTTGTTCCTTAGGGGCAGGCTGGCAGCAAGATTTCCACGAATATCAAGATGCTGCCCAGGGACAAGCTGCCACCTGTGCCAACTCACGCTGCTTTGAGAGTGCCCATGGAGCTCTGCAAACTGAGACCATGAACCTGGGGTGCTGAGTTTTGTTTCCCTGGGCAGAAGCATTTGCAGTGCCAGGTAGGCCCTTGGTCTTTAAGGGCAGGCAGCCTGCTGGATTTCCATGAATATCAAGATGCTGCCAAAGGACAAGCTGCCACCTGTGCCAACTCGCGCTGCTTTGAGAGTGCCCTTGGAGCTCTGCAAAGTGAGACCAGGAACGTGCGTTGGTGAGTTTTGTTTCCCCGGGCAGAAGCATTTGTCAGTACCAGGTAGGCCCTCGGAATTTCAGGGCCGACTGCCTGCTGGATTTCCACGAATATCAAGATGCTGCCCAGGGACAAGCTGCCACCTGTGCCAACTCGGGCTGCTTTGAGAGTGCCCATGGAGCTCTGCAAACTGAGACCAGAAACGTGGGGTGCTGGGTTTTGTTTCCCCTGGCAGAAGCCTTTGTCAGTACCAGGTCGGCCCTTGGCCCTTGGGGGCCGGCTGCCTGCAGGATTTCCACAAATATCAAGATGCCGCCCAGGGACAAGCTGCCACCTGTGCCAACTTGGGCTGCTTTGAGAGTGCCCATGGAGCTCTGCAAACTGAGATGTGGAACATGGGCTGGTGGGTTTTCTTTCCCCGGGCAGAAGCCTTTGTCAGTACCAGGAGAGTCCTTGTTCCTCAGGGGCAGGCTGCCGGCTGGATTTCCACGAATATCAAGATGCTGCCCAGGGACCAGCTGCCACTTGGGCCAACTCGTGCTGCTATGAGGGTGCCCACGGAGCTCTGCAAACTGAGACCAGGAACGTAGGACTGTGGGTTTTGTTTTCCCGGGCAGAAGCCTCTCTCAGTACCAGGTATGCCCTTGTTCCTTAGGTGCAGGCTGGCAGCAAGCTTTCCACGAATATCAAGATGCTGCCCAGGGATATTCTGCCACTTGTGCCAACTCGGGCTGCTTTGAGAGTGCCCACGGAGCTCTGCAAACTGAGACCATGAACCTGGGGTGCTGAGTTTTGTTTCTCCGGGCAGAAGCATTTGCAGTGCCAGGTAGGCCCTCGGTCCTTAAGGGCAGGCAGCCTGCTGTATTTCCACGAATATCAAGATGCTGCCCAGGGACAAGCTGCCACCTGTGCCAACTCGCGCTGCTTTGAGAGTGCCCATGGTGCTCTGCAAACTGAGACCAGAAACGTGGGGTGCTGGGTTTTGTTTTCCAGGGCAGAAGCCTTTTTTCAGTACCAAGTAGGCCCTTGTTCCTTAGGGACAGCCTGGCAGCAAGATTTCCCCGAATATCAAAATGCTGCCCAGGGATATTCTGCCACCTGTGCCAACTCGGGCTGCTTTGAGAGTGCCCACGGAGTTCTTCAAACTGAGACCAGGAACGTGGGTTTGTCGATGCTGTTTTCCCGGGCAGAAACATTTGCAAGACCAGGTAGGCCCTCGGCCCTTTGGGGGAGGCTGGCACCAGGATTTCCACGAAAATCAAGTTTCCGCCCAGGGACAAGCTGCCACCTGTGCCAACTTGGGCTGCTTTGAGAGTACCCATGGTGCTCTACAAACAGAAACCAGGAGCGTGGGATGGTGAGTTTTTTTTTTTCCTCGGCAGAAGCCTTTGTCAGTACCAGGTAGGCCCTCGGCCCTTCATGGCTGGCTGCCTGCTGGATTTCCACGAATATCAAGATGCCGCCCAGGGATATTCTGCCACCTGTGCCAACTCGCGCTGCTTTGAGAGTGCCCATGGAGCTCTGCAAACTGAGACCGGGACCGTGGGGTTCTGAGTTTTGTTTTCCCGGCAGAAGCCTTTGTCAGTACCAGGTAGGCCTTCGGCCCTATGGGTCCGGTTGCAGGCTGGATTTCCCCGAATAACAAGATGCCGCCCAGGGACAAGCTGCCACCTGTGCCAACTCGGGCTGCTTTGAGAGTGCCCATGGAGCTCTTCAAACTGTGGCCTGGAACGTCGGGTAGTGTGTCTTGTTTTGCTGGGTAGAAGACTATCTCTGTACTAGGTCGGCCCTCCACCCTTAGCGGCCGGCTCCCCGCTGGATTTGCCCGAATATCACGGTGCCGTCCCGGGTCAAGCTGCCACCTGTGCCAACTCGGGCTGCTTTGAGAGTGCCCATGGAGCTCTACAAACTGAGACCAGCAACGTGGGATGGTGAGCTTTGTTTTTCGGGGAAGAAGCCTTTGTCAGTACCAGGTAGGCCCTCGGCCCTAAGGGGCCTGTTGCCTCCTGGATATCCACAAATATCAAGATGCCTCTCAGGGACAAGCTGCCACCTGTGCTAGCTCTGGCTGCTTTGAGAGTGCCCACGGAACTCTGCAAACTGAGACTAAGACCTTGGGGTGGTGGGTTTTTTTCTCCTTGGGCAGTATAATGCACAATACCTAGGTGTCCCTAAGCACGTTGATGCTTGGTGCCTGCTCGATTTCTGTATTAATCAGGATGCCATCCAATTAAAGGCTGATAGCTGTGCCAACGTTGGGTGCTTGCACAGTGCCCACAGAGCTCTGCAAACTGAGACCTAGACGGTGAGGTGTTGAGGTTTTTTTCCTGGGCTGTTGCCCGCACAGTACTTTTGTGGCCATTTGGGGCCTGAGACCAGGAAGGTGAGGTGGTGAGTTTGGTTTCCCTGGGAAAAAGCTCACCACATTTTTTGGATGGGCCTTGCGTGCAGGCCCCGGTTGGCTGCTGTAATGCCGCATTGATCAAGATCTAGCTCACGTACAACCTGCCACCTGTGCCACCTCAGGCTGCTCTCACAGTGCCTGTGGATACAACGCTCTGTTTGACTCTTAGAGGTCTAATTACAAGCTGTGTTTGATAAATTATGAGTGTGGTAAATGAATGTGTTCTAGGAGTGTGAGATCCTTGAAATAGTATAATTTTTGATTTTCTTATGGTTGGAAGATCGTTTTACAAGCATAATGGGAATACTCCTTTTTTAGGTACTTTTTTAGGTACTTTTTCTTCTAGAAAGTATACCATAAGTGTTTTCTAATATTAAATGACAGAGCAGCCCGTTGATCCTTTACTGGAAATTTTTCCTATTTTTCAAAAATAACAGAAAAAAGCTCTTGCAAAAATAAGGGGAAAAAATTGCTTTAAAAAGTATTTCATTACAGCTTTTAAAGGCAATTAAAGTGCACCCATTGCTGATGGGAAGCCGATAACTGGTTAAACATGTATTCACTTGTTATGTCTCTCTAAAGAAATACTCTAACATCAAGCAATTAATCCCTTCCATCATAGTTTTAACCTCTTTCCTAGTTTAAATGTCAATGAAAAACATCATGAAGAACTCCATATGTATCTCTCCGATTCATCTTACATACAAAGCAACTATTTTTCCACCGGTTTGCTTGATGGTCTGCTTACTGCATTCAGCATTTTTTGGCATGCTTTTTTGCTTCTTTCTGCTGTCAATACTGGCCAATACATGCCATCTGCCAATGGTAGGATTTCTCTCACCTAAGCATATGGATTGAATCTTTAAGATCACTTTCGATAAAATGGATAAAAAAGGAGTTGTTTGATTCCACCTAACATTGAGTCTCTTGGTAAAGGTCACCTGGAGAAAAGTTTTTGCTGCTAGAATTCAACTCATGGATTGAAATATTTGAGAAGACTGATAGGCACTGGAGCATGGAGACACCTTCAGCCTCTGTGGATATAAAGCCCAGATTAAAATGATCAATTCTCTCAACTTGATGGACTGTACTGAGCAGAATTCTGACTAGAATCTCTTTCACACATAGAACACCCTGTTCAAGACACATGGTAAGATGAAGCTCACCTCCGGTTCCCTGCAGGTATTTGTATTTCTAATGAGTCTTTGGGATGCCTAGGTGATTTTCAGATGTCTAAAGATGAGACAAAGCCCACGACTTTCTCAAGACCTGGAACCATCTCCCTAGAAGCTGCAAAACACACAATGCCTCACTTGTGTCAAATTTGCCAAAGCAAGGACTAGAGCAAGAACTGGATGCAAAATACTTACACAGAGATGATAGTTTTTACGATATTCATCAGATATTCTTCACATGGGAAGAGTCTTTGAACTCTTCTGTGATAGAACCCCAAAACTAAATGTTTTTTTTTTCATTGAGCACTCTTCTTGATGCAATTCTTCAACTTGGCATGGCTTAATTCAATAGCATCCAAGTCAGAGAAAAATTGATAAAGGCAGATAGGAAAGAAAATTAGAAATTCGTTACTCAGAGTGTGAGTAGGAAGACAGGGAGCCATTCAAAAGAATAAGGAAACAAAACAGGAGCAGTGAAAATGAGACACATCCTGCATCTTTCCGGCGGGGAAGATGGATTATTTAATTAGTGACAAAATTAGAAGAGCCTGAACATTTGCTGTCCCACAACAGGAACAGAAAAACCATTGGGCACGCACATAATAGCCAAAGAAACATAACAAAGAGAAGGAAATACAGAGAATAGGAAAAAGAAGTAAGACGCTTTTTTCAATCATTGAAATTCAGGTGGTGTATCATTCTAATACACTTTTTTATACAGTAAAAGAGTAGTTATATACAGTCGGGTAAATTGCAGCTATGTATCATTTTTAGACAGGAAATGTTTTCCAAGAAACATGTACCAGATTATATATACAAGTTCCTGACTGCCAAAGAAGAAAGTACAAAACAGCAAACACTTGGGTAAAGTCCCAGGAACCAGAGATCAAGATCTACACCGATATAAGGAGAGCGGTGAGTTTTTCAAGAAGCAAAAGCGAATGCAGCTGACTGTGCTTGTGGATGAAAAGCTGTGGGATTTTTTGCAATTCCATTAAGAGCGCACAAAAGCGCGGTGCTCGGCTGCCTCATGCTTCGCATGCTGCGAGATGCACAGAAATTAAGATGAGCAAGGTTCTTCAGCTTTGCCCTTTTTCAGCAGCTGCGCCACACCGATGGACTGGAATATCTCTCGAGATGTTTTCCTTTCTCAAGAATGTATTGTTGCTGTGTCTTGACCGCACAAGGATAAGTATGAAGAGATCATATCCCATCTCGAAATAAATTCGCCGCTTTATTAAAAAGATAAATGCTTCAACAATGCGCAGCCACGACAAAAATCAGGGCCAAGACTGGGAGACGTTTGCTGTGCTGGCACCCAATTTCTGTCGGCGAAAAGTCATGGAGAAGCTTTTGGCTTGGATGCAGACGACGAGAGAGGCAGAAGACGGAGGTACGGGGCTGTCCGGAGCGAAGTGCCGCTGGCCGGCGTCTTTCGCCCGAAGCACCACACGGGGACGCACCGAGACCATCACAAGCAGCAGTGCGCGAAGAAGCGGCTCTTTCGCCTTCGGTAGACGGAGAGCCGGCAGCTTGCAGGAGGTGAAGAAGCAAGCCGCACAACAGCAGCATTGTGGGCGCAGCTCTCTTACTGCTGCGGGATGGTGGATTGCCACTCGTATGCCTTTGAAAATCACGTTAGCATGCGAATGGAAGAAGTTTTTGGACAACTTTGCAATGCATCTTGCTAGTGCTCCTGCAACGCTCCGTGGAAACTCTTGCGGGTCTCTTTGCGCTGCGAGATGCAAAGAACTGGGTGAACTCGTCAAACAAGATCGGTAGATGTTTGCAGTGCTGGCACACTTTCTCTCTCGGCGAGAAGTCATGGAGAAGCTTTAGGCTAGGATGCAGACGACGAGAGAGGAAGAAGACGGAGGTACGGAGCTGTCCGGAGCGAAGTGCCGCTCGCGGGCGTCTACCGCCCGAAGCAGCGCTCCGGAGCGCACCGCCACCGGCACAAGCAGCAGTGCGCGAAGTAGCGGCTCTTTCGCTTTCGCTAGACGGAGAGCCGGCAGCTTGCAGGAGGTGAAGAAGCAAGCCGCACAACAGCAGCCTTGTGTGCGCAGCTGTCGAACTGCTGCGGGATGGTGAATTGCCACTCGTATGCCTTTGAAAATCACGTTAGCATGCGAATGGAAGAAGTTTTTGGACAACTTTGCAATGCATCTTGCTAGTGCTCCTGCAACACTCCGTGGAAACTCTTGCGGGTCTCTTTGCGCTGCGAGATGCAAAGAACTGGGTGAACTCGTCAAGCAAGATCGGAAGATGTTTGCAGTGCTGGCACACTTTCTCTCTCGGCGAGAAGTCATGCAGAAGCTTTTGGCTAGGATGCAGACGACGAGAGAGGCAGAAGACGGAGGTACGGGGCTGTCCGGAGCGAAGTGCCGCTGGCCGGCGTCTTTCGCCCGAAGCAGCGCTCCGGAGCGCACCGCCACCGGCACAAGCAGCAGTGCGCGAAGTAGCGGCTCTTTCGCTTTCGCTAGACGGAGAGCCGGCAGCTTGCAGGAGGTGAAGAAGCAAGCCGCACAACAGCAGCATTGTGGGCGCAGCTCTCTTACTGCTGCGGGATGGTGGATTGCCATTCGTATGCCTATGAAAATCACGTTAGCATGCGAATGGAAGAAGTTTTTTGGACAACTTTGCAATGCATCTTGCTAGTGCTCCTGCAACGCTCCGTGGAAACTCTTGCGGGTCTCTTTGCGCTGCGAGATGCAAAGAACTGGGTGAACTCGTCAATCAAGATCGGAAGATGTTTGCAGTGCTGGCACACTTTCTCTCTCGGCGAGAAGTCATGGAGAAGCTTTTGGCTAGGATGCAGACGACGAGAGAGGCAGAAGACGGAGGTACGGGGCTATCCGGAGCGAAATGCCGCTGGCCGGCGTCTTTCGCCCGAAGCAGCGCTCCGGAGCGCACCGCCGCCGGCACAAGCAGCAGTGCGCGAAGTAGCGGCTCTTTCGCTTTCGCTAGACGGAGAGCCGGCAGCTTGCAGGAGGTGAAGAAGCAAGCCGCACAACACCAGCCCACTGCGGCTAGCTGGTTGCTAGATTTCCACGAATTTCAAGTTGCCACCAAGGGACAGGCTGCCACCAGTGCCAAGTCAGGCTGCTTGCAGAGTGCCTAAAGAGCTCTGCCAACTGAGACCAGGAACGTGGGCTGGTGAGTTTTGTATTCCGGGGCAGAAGCTGTGTCAGTATCAGGTAGGCCCTCAGTCCTTAGGGGCCGTCTGCCTGCTGGATTTCCGCCAATATCAAGATGCCGCCCAGGGACAAGCTGCCACCTGTGCCAACTCAGGCTGCTTTGAGAGTGCCCATGGAGCTCTGCAAACTGAGACCAGGAACGTGGCGTGGTGGGTTTTCTTTCCCCGGGCAGAAGCATTTGTCAGTACCAGATAGGCCCTTGGCCCTTGGGGGCGGCTGCTCGCTGGATTTCCGCGAATACCAAGATGCCGCCCAGGGACAAACTGCCACCTGTGCCAATTCGGGCTGCTTTGAGTGTGCCCATGGAGTTCTGCAATCTGAGACCAGGCACGTGGTGTGGTGAGCTTAGTTTACCTGGGCAGAAGCCTTTGTCAGTACCAGGTAGGCCTTCGCCCTTCGGGGCCAGCTGCCTGCTGGGTTTTTGCGAACCTGAAGATGCTGCCCAGGGACAAGCTGCCACCTGTGCCAACTCGCGCTGCCTTGAGAGTGCCCATGGAGCTCTGCAAACTGAGACCATTAACGTGGGTTGGTCTGTTTTGTTTCCCTGGGCAGAAGCATTTGTCAGTACCAGGTAGGCCCTTGGCACTTATGGGCCGGCTGCCGGCTGGATTTCCGCCAATATCAAGATGCTGCCCAGGGGCAAGCTGCCACCTGTGCCAACTCGGGCTGCTTTAAGAGTGCCCACAGAGCTCTGCAAACTGAGACCCGGAACGTGGGGTGGTGGTGGGTTTTTTTTTCCTGGGCAGAAGCCTTTGTCAGTACCAGGTAGGCTCTCAGTCCTTAGGGGCCGTCGGCCTGCCGGATTTCGACGAATCTCAAGATGCCGCCCAGGGACAAGCTGCCACCTGTGCTAACTCGGTCTGCTTTGAGAGTGCCCATGGAGCTCTGCAAACTGAGATGTGGAACGTGGGGTGGTGGGTTTTGTTTCCCTGGGCAGAAGCCTTTGTCAGTACCAGGAGGGCCCTTGTTCATCAGGGGCAGGCTGCCGGCTCAATTTCCACGAATATCAAGATGCTGCCCAGGGACAAGCTGCCACTTGTGCCAACTCGCGCTGCTTTGAGGGTGCCCACGGAGCTCTGCAAACTGAGACCAGGAACGTAGGATTGTGGGTTTTGTTTTCCCGGGCAGAAGCCTCTCTCAGTGCCAGGTAGGCCCTTGTTCCTTAGGGGCAGGCTGGCAGCAAGATTTCCACGAATATCAAGATGCTGCCCAGGGACAAGCTGCCACCTGTGCCAACTCACGCTGCTTTGAGAGTGCCCATGGAGCTCTGCAAACTGAGACCATGAACCTGGGGTGCTGAGTTTTGTTTCCCTGGGCAGAAGCATTTGCAGTGCCAGGTAGGCCCTTGGTCTTTAAGGGCAGGCAGCCTGCTGGATTTCCATGAATATCAAGATGCTGCCAAAGGACAAGCTGCCACCTGTGCCAACTCGCGCTGCTTTGAGAGTGCCCTTGGAGCTCTGCAAAGTGAGACCAGGAACGTGCGTTGGTGAGTTTTGTTTCCCCGGGCAGAAGCATTTGTCAGTACCAGGTAGGCCCTCGGAATTTCAGGGCCGACTGCCTGCTGGATTTCCACGAATATCAAGATGCTGCCCAGGGACAAGCTGCCACCTGTGCCCAAGCTCTGCAAACTGGGCTGCTTTGGAGAGTGCCCAGGTCGGCCCTTGGCCCTTGGGGGCCGGCTGCCTGCAGATTTCCACAAATATCAAGATGCCGCAAAGCTGCCACCTGTGCCAACTTGGGCTGCTTTGAGAGTGCCCATGGAGCTCTGCAAACTGAGATGTGGAACATGGGCTGGTGGGTTTTCTTTCCCCGGGCAGAAGCCTTTGTCAGTACCAGGAGAGTCCTTGTTCCTCAGGGGCAGGCTGCCGGCTGGATTTCCACGAATATCAAGATGCTGCCCAGGGACCAGCTGCCACTTGGGCCAACTCGTGCTGCTATGAGGGTGCCCACGGAGCTCTGCAAACTGAGACCAGGAACGTAGGACTGTGGGTTTTGTTTTCCCGGGCAGAAGCCTCTCTCAGTACCAGGTATGCCCTTGTTCCTTAGGTGCAGGCTGGCAGCAAGCTTTCCACGAATATCAAGATGCTGCCCAGGGATATTCTGCCACTTGTGCCAACTCGGGCTGCTTTGAGAGTGCCCACGGAGCTCTGCAAACTGAGACCATGAACCTGGGGTGCTGAGTTTTGTTTCTCCGGGCAGAAGCATTTGCAGTGCCAGGTAGGCCCTCGGTCCTTAAGGGCAGGCAGCCTGCTGTATTTCCACGAATATCAAGATGCTGCCCAGGGACAAGCTGCCACCTGTGCCAACTCGCGCTGCTTTGAGAGTGCCCATGGTGCTCTGCAAACTGAGACCAGAAACGTGGGGTGCTGGGTTTTGTTTTCCAGGGCAGAAGCCTTTTTTCAGTACCAAGTAGGCCCTTGTTCCTTAGGGACAGCCTGGCAGCAAGATTTCCCCGAATATCAAAATGCTGCCCAGGGATATTCTGCCACCTGTGCCAACTCGGGCTGCTTTGAGAGTGCCCACGGAGTTCTTCAAACTGAGTGACCAGGAACGTGGGTTTGTCGATGCTGTTTTCCCGGGCAGAAACATTTGCAAGACCAGGTAGGCCCTCGGCCCTCCCTTTGGGGGAGGCTGGCACCAGGATTTCCACGAAAATCAAGTTTCCGCCCAGGGACAAGCTGCCACCTGTGCCAACTTGGGCTGCTTTGAGAGTACCCATGGTGCTCTACAAACAGAAACCAGGAGCGTGGGATGGTGAGTTTTTTTTTTTCCTCGGCAGAAGCCTTTGTCAGTACCAGGTAGGCCCTCGGCCCTTCATGGCTGGCTGCCTGCTGGATTTCCACGAATATCAAGATGCCGCCCAGGGATATTCTGCCACCTGTGCCAACTCGCGCTGCTTTGAGAGTGCCCATGGAGCTCTGCAAACTGAGACCGGGACCGTGGGGTTCTGAGTTTTGTTTTCCCGGCAGAAGCCTTTGTCAGTACCAGGTAGGCCTTCGGCCCTATGGGTCCGGTTGCAGGCTGGATTTCCCCGAATAACAAGATGCCGCCCAGGGACAAGCTGCCACCTGTGCCAACTCGGGCTGCTTTGAGAGTGCCCATGGAGCTCTTCAAACTGTGGCCTGGAACGTCGGGTAGTGTGTCTTGTTTTGCTGGGTAGAAGACTATCTCTGTACTAGGTCGGCCCTCCACCCTTAGCGGCCGGCTCCCCGCTGGATTTGCCCGAATATCACGGTGCCGTCCCGGGTCAAGCTGCCACCTGTGCCAACTCGGGCTGCTTTGAGAGTGCCCATGGAGCTCTACAAACTGAGACCAGCAACGTGGGATGGTGAGCTTTGTTTTTCGGGGAAGAAGCCTTTGTCAGTACCAGGTAGGCCCTCGGCCCTAAGGGGCCTGTTGCCTCCTGGATATCCACAAATATCAAGATGCCTCTCAGGGACAAGCTGCCACCTGTGCTAGCTCTGGCTGCTTTGAGAGTGCCCACGGAA